>NC_135549.1:2767500-2902500 GCF_964340395.1 Glandiceps talaboti | reverse complement strand
AGTGTCATCAACATCATCACATTGTGTACGTTAATATTGGCACAATGCCACCTTGTACCCAGGGGACTACAGGACTACATTTGTTAGACAAACCACTGTCTGTGACTCAGGGGACTACAGGACTACATTTGTTTGACTAACCACAGTCTTTGACCCAGGGGACTCCAGGACTTTGAACAATTATAAATTTTAGAATAACCACTGTCTGTGAATTTTTGTCATCTACAACATTTAAAATATTCATTAATCAGTTTTGTGAACAGAAAGATGCAAGTCCAAAATTGACTAAATTTGGGTAATAAAAATTCAAAGAAGTCATTACTACATCATTATGTCCAAACTATTGGTATTTGCACTGCAGTGCAATCCTGCAAACACATATTGCATATTACCTGTTTGCACATGAGTGTGAAAGCTTTCCAGAGAATCACATAAACAGATGATATATATTCATGAAATTTGTTGTTTTGGATGAAACATATGAAATATGATAACAAAACCTTGCGAGTGTCATAGTTGATACTTATGTACATATAGGGTGTTTTCAATAATGCTTGCAGTAAGTTGTTTGCTGTACTCACATGAACAAAGCTAGCTAGAGAACATTGCAAGCACTTGTGCAAATACCCCGAGTACCGGTATGCCACATTGGCAGTTATGCGTCATTGGGTTCTGTAATAGTTTTAACACCCTACAGTCTTGTTCTACACTGTGCATGTACAGTCCAGTAGAACAACATAGATTCCAGGTTATATACAAACACAACATATAGATATGGTCATGTTATTCTGTAAGTTTTCAATGTTTTGTACAATTCACAGATTCCATTTGTACCCCTTGGCACAGTTAATTGTCATACATCATATTAGTATAGAATTCACGCTTACTACCAATCTTTTCATTTCCTTTCTGTTCAATAGGACAGCATTGAATCCAGGCTATACTCCTAATTATTGTTTTCATACATATCCTCAGTAGCTGTACAGATTAGTTCATTCTATTTGATGATTCTGCTCATGAGTGAAATCTCAAAAGACTACATTTACCATGTAAATTACAGATCAACTTTACCAGTCAGAGTGATTTTTCTTCTGTAAATGTCATGCAGTAACAATACTGTAAGTCCTCTCTTAGGAGGGCTCGCTGCACTTCAGGCGTGATATGATTAATGTTCCATTGGTGTCAACATACAGAGTTGTTAGATTAGAACTGGAGTGCTGATATGATTATCTAAACATTTGGGATTCAAAAACAGTCCAGCTACATTCATAATTAAATCCAATGGCCGAAATACTATGAAAAGTGTCTCTATTCTCACAATATTTGGTGATAAAATCTGAAACAGTGTAATCATTGGAACTAACTGCATAATATGAAAGATTTGATGACAGCAAGTATTGATGCTAGGAGTTATGGTATCTGAACTGTATAATTTATGAAGAAAAGTAACAAACAAACAAACAAACAAACTGTTAAAACTCAAATCTGTAGGTTTCCAAGCTTTACACCCTAATAATTGTCATATGTATACTAGGTTTCAAAGGCTTTGTCTTTGTCATAGAACCTTATCCACATTAGTATAATCAATTTAAATCTTTTCTTAAATCTAGCTCATTGATGTATTTGAATTGATGACCAGGAAATTGACAACATCAATCATTCTCAGTACTAGTATCTTTAATTTACAAACTGTAAGTACCAGTAGTATTCAAAACTGTTCTTTATAGTTGTTGATGAAATACTGTCAACACCAATATTGTTACAAATTATGGTTTTGAATTTTTCAAATTTAAACTAATCTCAATACCTGTAATTCTTAATACTCCATTTTGAACATATAAATCTAATTCACTAGAGCAAAATTGTCCCAAGAAAGTTTAAAGTCAGTCAGGAAACAGCTAGAGCATATGAAAGTTTATTTCTTGTACATTATAACAGAATTGATCCTATTTCAACAGTGTGAGCTGTAATTGATATTTCAATATAAGTGCGCTTGCCTTAATTGCAAACCTTAGGAATGCATCAATTAAGCTGTTGGATGAACTGAGAATGTAAAAGTTGACTTTGTACATCATACCAGAATCAGTATAGTTGAATCATAGAATTGAAAATTTCAATTAGCATTGTTGTCTTATACTTGTCACAATTGATCGATAAACCTTTTAGTTTTAGTCGGTAAATTTAGTTTTTACTTGAACAAAGAGAAGCATACGTGGTGCCATTTTCTTTCAGAGTTAGCCATTATTGGAAGAGTAAATAATGGATATATACATCTACACTTTTATTTACTTACATGTATTCCAAGCATTCCATAAAATTTAGCTTCCAGACATGGAAGTGCAACATATAGGTAGCATTAATTGCTAAACAAATAGTAGTCTCGCTGCTAGACTCGTGACTATCGTCCCTAATCTTTGTATGTATACCGAGCGGCTAAGCTGCGAGAAGAGAGGGACTTATGAAAAAATCACACTTTACTCTCTGATGCAGTGTTTGTTAAAGGACAGCATAGGTACAAAAGTCTAGTAGGTGACAGATGACATATACTTGAATTCTGTAGGTATTTTACCAAGGTTCCCTGCAAAAATTATTGTGTAAGATATAAAAAATATTATGTAATTTTTATCAACCCCCCCCCCCCCCCCATCTGTTTAAGGATCATGATTCCCCAAAATATTTACAAAACATCTTTTCTCTTTTTTTCCTATCTCATCATTTTTGATAAAAGTAATATTTTGTCACCATTGCAGTGTGCAAATTTTGTGTGGTACAAAATGTAGAAGTTAATTGTTTACTCCAAGTCAGTGAACATATGATAGTAAGTCCCATCTGACACACCGCATATTATCAAATGTACATACATGTTTACTAGTGCAAAGTTTATTTTGAATTTTGCACTGCAGCATTTGTCCTAGTAAGATTTATAACCAGTGAAATATTACTGTTACCCTCCGGTGCTGTCACTGAACCTTCATAAAGCTGCAGGTGAATGAATGACATCTCCCACCATCATTCTGATTGCCTGCATATAAGCCATGAATACAAATTTCATTTTTCCATTACAAATTGTTGCCATAGGCAATGTAATATCTCCAGTGCTATAATATTACAGTAATAACTGCAAAGGACAACTTAGATGAATAAATACATGATGAACATACATCGTGGCAAATTTGACCCAGTTTAGGTATTTTATACACATTAATTATGACAGTGAGTCATTTTGTATTTGACTTCTGTTTTTCTCAGTGTATGCAATTATAGTTGTCATGGTTTGAAAACAGTCCATTTACTACATGGCAGCACTGCTGGCCTTGTACATACAATGATACATTGTATATCTATCACCCTAAATACCAAGGACAAAGTGTAAATCAATGACATTGTATTTGTCATACTGACATGCATCAGAAGATATGATAAATTGAAAAACCTGCGTTTTATGGGTTTAGAATTTAAGGCCAGATTGTGTATGCTTGTCACTTCTGTACTTTTACTCTGTGTGTGTGTGTGTGTGTGTGTGTGTGTGTGTGTGTGTGTGTGTGTGTGTGTGACCTAGACCAGTTTTAATCTAGTACATATATTGTAATGCTAAGCATACATGTTACTGATTAGAAGTTACATCTTTTAATTTTGTAGGTTGACATTTCCCCTTATTTCAAGATATTTATCAGTTCTTTAATTGTTGTTGATGGACACTCTAAGGCTTCAACAGATACACTGTGTAATTTGGTAGTATTTTTAACATGAAGTATATCAGTTATTTTCACACATATTAAATTTACAATCTTCCACATTGTGTTTGGGAAATGATCAGGTTTTATCTGTATTACGACAGAGCTATATATAATACAACAGGGTTCTTGGCACACTCTCTTTATTTGATATTATATACAAGTCATGTAGATTATTTAGAGGCCAAAGTGTACTGTAGTATTTTCAATGACATGTATGTGCATAATACAGTGTATATGTATATTACTCCGGATACAACTCAATGACCTTAATATATATCATCTGGTATGTCCTGTTAAATAAAGTACAATTAGTAGTACATTTGAGACCAGCTGTGAAATAAAATATCAATATACAAAGCACTAATTTACAATATTTTGGTTTGATAATTGAGAAAATATGGAATTATTGTTTGTGAGTAGACTACCAGTAGATTTGTGAAAGATGAAATGACATGGTTGGGATATCACATAGCTGTGCTAAATACAGGGTATATATGTATTACAAAACATATCGATAATACTTCTATGCAAATGGAAATACATTTTTGAACACTAAATATACTTGTAGATAGCTGTGACTTTCATACCTTGCTAGGCACTCGGATAATTTACAAAATGACTGACTGAAAACTTGATCATTTTTTTATGGTAGTGTATGACTTCATTTTCATTTCTTAGACCACGTAACTGTTGTTGGTTGTTCTGCAGTTGTTTGTTGCCTTACAGTACTCATCAAATATATTGTACGGAAACTTTGTCATTGCTAAGAACTGGCTTATACACTTGTTAGTGTACATTAACAAGTGTATAATCCAGTTCTTAGCAATGACAAAATTTCCATACAATATATTTGATGAGTACTGTACATCAGAATTGTAGTGACTGTATAGGAATATTAAAAGTAAGTTACTCTTCAGGAATGATGTTGTGTTAATATGCTTGTATCTACTTTTCTTTTTCAGGCTGTGGTGTCAAGATAAAGAAGTCAAAAATGGGAACTAAATGGTTGTTATTGCTTGTGGACATCCTTCTACTTCTTAATGTGAGCAAACCAAGTATGGCCACAACAACAACAGCATCATCATCGTCATCAGGCATGGTCCAGACAGTGAAAGAGACTTCAGAACAGCCTTTGGTTGTGACAACTTTAAGACCAACAATAGGTGGAGCTGTAACAACAGCTGGACAACCAACAACTGCAGTGCAACCAACAACTGCAAGGCAACCAACAACTGCAAGGCAACCAACAATAGCTGAACAACCAACAACTGCAGGGCAACCAACAACTGCAGGACAACCAACAACACCAGAACAACCAACAACTGCAGGGCAACCAACAACTGCAGGACAACCAACAACAATTGCATCATCACTATCTACTCTGCAACCTATCCCTTGCCCAGGTGAATGTATATGTACCCCTGTGGATAATGGCACTGAAGTGAATTGTCGTGAGCGAGGCCTACGTAATGTTCCAACTGGTTTACCAGAATCTACAACAACACTGTATCTAGACAAGAACAGTATCACTATTTTGTCTGAAAACATTTTCACTTCTGTGCCTAACCTTGAGTATTTACACCTCAGATCATCACAAATACAAATCCTAAATGCTGGTACTTTCAATGGACTTACCAAACTCAAATTACTTGATCTCAGTAAAAATTTCATCACATCAACCAACTTTGTCTTTGATGGACTCACCAATCTCCAGTCTCTGGATCTGTCAGACAATTTGATTCCAACTGTTCCCAATACAGCTTTCAATACTTTAACCAATCTGAAGAAGCTAACTCTGAGTGGTAACAAGATCACAGCAATAACCCCTGGTACATTTGATGCAAACACTAACTTAGATGAATTGATGCTTTCCAATAACAACATCACAGTGCTTAATGATTTCATGTTTCGGAACTTGGTCAATCTAAAGACGCTACAGCTGGACCACAATAAACTTTCCACTCTTCCACCAATGGTATTCCAGGATCTCAGTGCTCTGACAGAGCTTTACCTCAACAATATGCATATCAGTACCATTACCAATGCTGCCTTTGAAGGACTAGAAAACCTTGGCACACTAGTTCTAAGCTCAAATGAACTAGAGAGTTTAGCAGTGGATGTACTGATTCCTCTGACCAGCCTCCAAAACCTGATTTTGAACACAAATCCATGGCGATGTGACTGCAACATGAAACAACTGAGGGATTATCTGAACAATAAGCAGACAATCAGCTACACACCTTCTAGGGTTATTTGTAACACGCCTCCTCATGTGAAGAACTTGGCACTTTCAAATGTCAAGGAAAAAAGTTTTGCATGTGAACCATTTATCATTCAAAATCCACTTGACAAACGGGTACATGAAGGCGACAGGGTGGAATTTTCATGCAGTGTGTTAGGAGATCCTCAACCACATATTCGTTGGGATACACCTTTAGGTGTATTTGATTCATCATCTCCAGCAGGAAGATTAAGCATTGAGTCAAACACAGGGTATATGAAATTGACCATAGATGAAGTCAGGAATGGCGATAGTGGTCTCTATACTTGTGTAGCAAATAATAGCCGTGGCACAGATGCAGAAAGAGCAACTCTTACTTTATTTTCTCTACCACCACCAGTGGATACTGTAACATGTGCCCCAGCAACTCCATCAGATCAGTGCATCCCACCTAACTTGGATGTCCGTACAAGAAAGATTGAAGATAAGCTTGTAGAAATTGAATGGACTCCAAGTTCCAACATTGACATATCTAGGTATACTATAAGAGCAGCCAAGTTTGCTTCACCTCCACGTGTAATAAAAGAAGAATATGTGACAGATCTCTCTACTTCTGTATACATCTTCAATGGATTACAAATGCAAACCAAATACATACTGTGTGTGAATACGGAAGTTGAAGGTTGCGCCCTAACTTCATCAGTTCAGAACTGTCTATTTGTTACTACTACAGGACAAGAACCATGTGTGCCTATCCGTATTACTGTTGTTGTTGATGATATAACTGAGACATCAATTGATATAAGATGGGGCTCTACTAATGATCAGAATGCAATTGGCTACATCGCAGAAGTCACCAAATTTGGAGACAAAGCTGACACTTCTGTTAAAATAGCCAACATGACCGAAAATTCATTTAGATTCACCAACTTGGAGGCAGGGACAAATTATGTTGCATGTGTATCTGCTCTAGTGGAAACCTGTTTTAAGATAACTGACATTGACCAGTGCAAACAAATAACCACACTGGGAGGCGTTTCACCACAGGCAGGTATAGATGAACTGAAACGAAAACACACCTTTGAAATCATTGGTGTCTTTTTTGCAACCTGCGTAGGAACACTTTTGGTTCTTGCCTCAATCTTTGTGATTTGGTGGCGATACAAGAAACCGCCTTCGTTGAAGAAATATGAGTTCCATAAGGAGACCAAGAAACATCGTTCTGATGATGAGGCTGCAGCACCCATCACACTGAGTGAAGTTATTACAAGTCAGATCAGTGATGGTGCTACGGCAAGCTATTTTCCTCACGATGGTGGATACGTTAACGAGGCATCCGTGATTGATGATGGTGACGAAATCAAACCATACCAACCAACTCACTCAAAAGTAAAGGCAAAACACAGATCAAAGGGTAAGAGACGGCCCGAACCAGTTGGAGAGGAAGGCCAGGAAGAAGACATAAACACAATAGAACATGTTGCAGAAGTGTACACAGCAAAGGATTCAAAGGAGCCACCGGTTGAATTGTCTCAAATAAACAAAGATGATATGCAAAGCACTCAGGAGGAGGATAGTATTGAATACAAACCAGCTAATGGTGATGTGAAAGAAAATAAACGAAATAAGAACTTGACAGGCAAAGTGACTAATGGTGGACCAATAACTGATGTTGAAATTAGTGTCTTATAGATCATTCAACATCCGTGATTTGTAAACAACACATGTATATTTGTACATAGAACCCTGTTTTCACAAATAAATACTATAATAACAAGTCTTCCAATAAAGGAACTAAAATATCACAATGTTGACCCTGTTTTTGTAGCAGAGAATGCTTTATTGTACCAGTAATCAGACTTTGTATTAAAAAAAACTTAATGTGATTATCAAACTAAAATAGAATCAGATATCTTTTTCCAAGTTTGCAGAATGCAGTTTTCTTTTATAGACTGCATCAAAGATGATGATACTGATTCTTGATAAGACATGTCTACTACCGTGACAACGATTTTTCATGACTGGACTTTATTCATCGAAATACTAATCACATTTTACAAAGGTATCAAATGTTTGATTTACGTGAACACAGGTAGAAAAGTCATGTGCTTAACATTTATAATGCAGTGTGTTTTATCCTAGCTTGCACTATGATTGAACTGCTCCCACCAAATTTTTACCATTTTAACTGGGACACATTTTATGATGTGAAACTGAAAAGATTTCATAGATTTTCTACAGATATATAATATATTATTGTGAAATTGTCTTCAAGGTGACTGCAGCGTATGATGTAGTACTAACAATGTCATTTATTGATTTATAAAATATAGGTTAGAAGCCATACTGAATTGTCGGCAGTGAGTTATCTGGGTTGTTTGTAACTGAATATACAACTATGTAAAACTTTGAAATATTTACACATCGTTTAGGTCAGTACATAAGTAAAATCACACTTTCTACCACATTGTGGGACTGTGGTTAAACTTTCCGTCAGGTTCCCTGGGATTTTCCTTCAAAGATTGATACTTAGACAGTTTGGAAATTCAACCAAGTATCATCTTTTGGTTACAGGCAGTCACAAACCTGTGTAAAAATACTGATGCAATAACTATCAGCTGATTGGCTAATAATAAGACTGCCTCATCTGTTCAAGAGCCAACCATGGTTTTGTTCACTTCATAGAAGCTATTTGTAAATGTTATAGTAATTCAGCACTTATAGGTATGTTTGAAATGGTACTGTTTCAGTTGTACTGTACTGATACGGAGCTTGAATTTGGATTGCAGTTTCATTTATTCAAATTCTGAGTATAAATTATATACTTTGATTTAACTTAGAAGGTCAAGTTAACCCACAACTTGTGTTTTGCCAAGTCAATATCAATATTGATGTGAATGTCTTGAAATCATGGATACTATAAACACCTTGAGCAAAGTGCATGTCATTTGGAATATTACCAAAGTTTCATTTGTTTGTAGTTTGTAGTTGGTTGTAATATGCCATTTAGTATTATCTTGGGTACCAAGTGTGGGTAGACATATCTTCAAATTTATTACTTTGGTTTGAAATAGATGACGAGGTTTAACTAGGGTTACCATCCCAGGTTCTTGTATGTATAATTTTATCAGTGGAGTCATAATGATTACATAGGATTGTTCTTTTAGCAGCACCAACTTTTTCTATACCTCTGAAAGACATCAGTTTTTCACACATCAAGTTCAATCAATATCCAAACTTGGCCTTTAAATGACAGGTAAACAAGGAGCTCACAGATAAAGTTAAAATCTTTTCAAGAAACTTGTAATTCTTGGTAGACCTCATGATATACACTTCATAGTTTTAGGTTTGTTACTCTCAAAATGTTTCATTTGTAGGTGCTAGTATTGTTCAAATCAGTTATACTATATGTTGTATTCTTTGCTCTAGAATTTGAACTTGCTTCAGTAACTTCTAAAAATTGATATATTACATTTTGCCACTGACAGAGATCAAGACTGATATCACATCTTGACATTTACAGCATACAATATTACTATAGTTATGATTGACAAAAAAAGAACATACAAAATAACTGTAACGTGTAGACATGTAGACACTCTGACACCTTGAGCAACTGCACATAAAGTTAAACTATTTTCTACATATAATGTATATTTGTGACTTAGGATGGTACAAAGGAAAGCGTGCAGGGACATGCTTTATTTGTTGTACCCCTATCAAAATATATTCAACATACAAACTACATGTTCATGTACATATATTATAGACATGAAGAGTCCATGCTGTGTACTTACTTTACTTTAATACTCATACATTTGATTTCACCTTAGTTTGTGGTTATGTGTTAGTTTTGAATGCATTTTGTTTTGCCTTCAATGTTATCTGTACAAAGGAAAACAAGGTATGTAAGTGAGCTGCTATGATGTCAAGATTTTTATTTTAGATATTAGACTGCTGTGTGAATGTACATTTATATTAATATATTCATGCTATATACCAGTATGATCTGTTTTGTATGTCCTCTCAGTTTGTATTTTTAGTGACTTTTAGATACATAAAGTGACTAGTGATTTTTTTTTTTTTTGTGATTTGACAAGATTGAGATATTCAGCCAATCTGTTGTCCAAATAGTCCAATGTTCATTGTATTTTTTTAGGATATACAATCAAGTACATGCATCTAGTGCAGTCATTCTGCACTATTCTCTTCTGCTTAATTTCTATGAAGTTAGAGGAGCTGATGTGTCAGTTTTTGCAACATTGTATTTGAAGTGTAACATTGTAACTTTGTTGATATAAGGTGACTTAAGAAGTTGTTAACCTGTTGATCTAGGAGGATACAAAAAAAAAAGGTCAAAGAAAAATAAGAACAAACCTGATAACAACAAAGTAGTTACAGCCTCTGAGCTTTTTGACAAATGGGGGGATAAAAACTGTGTACACCTGTTTAGTTATTAAAATGCTAATTGATCACTGAACACGAACCCACAAACCTCCTTACATTGCATAAGTGTTATCTCTGTTGATTGCTGTTTTTGATGTCAATATTTTTTGGGGCAAAGCTAATGTCTCAGACATGATATTTACAGAAATTGAGTTTTAAAACTTATGTTAAAGTTTATTTATAGAATTATATACATGAAAAACATAACATGCAAATATGTAGTATGTTTTGGAAGAGGTTCTCCCATATGTTACATGAGTGTTGATTCTTTTCCATAAAGTTAGGTGTTCCAACTGACAGGAATTGTAGAGCTAGGTAGCCTGATATTTACTATATATACATATGTTTATCGGGTGTCAGTGTTTTAGTTTGGTATTGCAAGGCACCCTTGTGGATTTGTTGTATTGTAATTTAATGAAATCACTGGAAAGTATTTCTTTTACTGACGTTTCTGCCAGGTTTAAAATACACGTAAGGTAGCATGGTTTGCTGTTATTTTATTCAAAGAATCTTTCATTTAACTGTTTTTTTGTTCAAAGCAAACTCACTTGCGGAAAATAAGTAAATGCATTTGACAGAATGATATGAATATTTTTATTCAAAACGAGTTTCATTCAAAATGGCCTCCTAGTTAACCATGCATTATATTCCAACTAAACGCTCTTTCTGAAAAATAAATCCAGCTTGTAAAAGTCTGTAGGAAGAGAGAAACTGCACACTTCCATGGAGTGAGATGGTAAACATCTTGGTGGAGGAGTGCTACCTGTGGTCAGCCTTGGTAGGGATGTGTTGCTTCAATGTAACATTGTGAAATGACTGATAGATAACATGTTTTGGTTTTACCAGTGAACATTATACTTTCCTTGTCATGTATTCTTGTGACTTTATGTTCATTGCTGTATAGTAGGATTTTATGATGAAATCTGTATTTCTATGCATTTCAACAACAGTTTGACTTTGATTGGGTTGCAGGCTGGTTTCCTGCTGGTTTCCATAGCAATATAAGATTGTCCAAATATTGCTGTTTACTTGACTGTTCTGTATGTTTTGAGTATGACACTGTGATTGACATTTGACAAACTGTATTGCTGGCATTAAACTTTTTAATAAATATTACAAACATCTAATGTTGTTGTTATATATTCTGGGGAAACATCAAATACAAATACACACACACACACACACACGGCAGTCAAGAAATAGCTGCACTGACTGTTGTAGTTTCATCCTCCAATTTTACTATAGTAATCGATCTTGACCAAAAAACTACATCGAAATTAAAATTTTGTTGTGTTTGAATTACCCATGCTTGTTAGCGAAATTTCAAATGTACCTTTTCCCGGAATATTTCAATGAAAAACACACTTTTTAAAAAAAAGTGAATCCGGGAGAAAATCACTGCAAAAAACACCACCTTATTTCGGAAATCCGGGAGGTTTCACCTTCAAGGACACCTAATCCATATCCATACACTGCACATCACAGACACTTGTTTCCCTAGATATGTATCAGAATGTTTAAACTATCAGAATACAATAAACTATTGATAATATTGTCGTATTTAACCAACTGTATATATTAAAGGGGTAAAATTACACTTGTTTCACAGAAACGTCGATATTATCGACAGTTTATTGTATTCTGATAGAAACATTCTGATACATATCTCGGGAAACAAGTGCCTGTGTTACACGTACACTGTTTGAATACTATTGTTTACCATAGCAAGTACCCCTTTTTTATGATTCCACGGACCTAGATGGCCGACGAAAAAAAAACTTTTCCATGAAATTTCTAACAAGCATGCGTACCCGCTTCGTCTGGGACTGCCACCCACCGGGGAAACCGTGTCTGAGTGAAAATTATCGTTTACTGTTGAAATTTGGGAAACAAATTGTTCAAAGATTTCTTCTGACTTTGTCATTTCTAAGTCACTCAGACTTAACGTGTGATTATGAATGAAAGTACGTATCGCCAACCATAGATCAGGACCCCTCCAAGATCTATGCACCAACGTATCACATACAGTGTATACACTTACTTTTTTTTAAAAATTAACAGAGCAAGTGACTAACCCATCATTTTCAGATAGGTGCTAATTGCTAAAACAGGTGTCAATTAATGTTTTCTAGGCTTGCTTCTAATATACATCAAGGAGGTTTCCCCTGGTAAACTGTTCTAAACCAAACTCTGTAATCGCACAAAGATTTGATTGGTATGCATAGCCATGTCTGTCAACGCCCATGTCCTTCCTGCGTTCTTCAGAACGTGTGTAGTCATATTACACGGCCGCCCTCTATCATAACACGTCTACGCAGCGCAGGTGGGACCCCAGTTAGAGCTGACTCAACTGTACATCGAGAGAGGGCGATATATCGTTCAGATGAACTAGGATATCCCATTCACTTGGAGGATATCAGCTATAAATGGCGTCGATAATGGCTGGGGATATTTCGGAAATTGCCATTTCTTTACTGGGAGGCCAAACATTAGACTGTGGATTAGACTAACAAACATTACAGGCTATAACCCACCCACCCACCCATCCACCCACCCACCCATCCATCCATCCATGCATGCATGCATGCATACATACATACATACATACATACATACATACATACATACATACATGTACATCACTCCACCATACACTATGTTGCGGTTAGTCAAGTGAATAACATTCCAAAAAGTGAATGCAGATGTGCCTAGCAACAAGACTACGCCCATAGCAACAGAGAAATGGTAATGTATATTGCAAAAAAACAACATGGATGGTTATGCAAGTGAATAAAGCAACAAAGATACCGCTAATACCAACAGTACAATTATGGTGTACACAGACATTTAAAAAAAACTGACACATATGACGGCTACAACATCAATGATGCTATTATTGGTTGTCTCGTACATCTCTACGTGGAAGTTGACCACTGAATAAATTCCTCAGGAAACGGATATCCGAATAAAATAAAGTCGCGCTTGTATACGTCATACAATTTTAGAATATTGTCTTTGCTTATACTGGAGTAATATCGACGAACTAAGTCAGCATTGGAGCTGTTGGTAGCACGCGTATCGAATTTGGGAAATGAAACTGTGTCATCATCGACTCCAGCACGTTTTAAAACATAGAGGGTGTCCTCTTCCAAATTCTCAAACTTGCCAATGACATCAAAGTTTATTGAACACACAGAGCAAAGTTGATTAATCGGTTTCCAATGACCATCAACTTCTGATGTACCTGCCGTGTCTATGACATATTGAACAAACTCTTTGAACTGTACATACTGACGAAGGTTATTTACCTCCTCTTCTGGCATCTTATGTCCCCCTGCCCGATATCGACGTATGATCTTTGTTCCATGTATCTTAACAAAGTTTTCTTTCAACCGAT
Organism: Glandiceps talaboti; assembly: GCF_964340395.1. NCBI lineage: Eukaryota > Metazoa > Hemichordata > Enteropneusta > Spengelidae > Glandiceps > Glandiceps talaboti. The sequence goes on along the minus strand of NC_135549.1, from coordinate 2,888,699 downwards.
TTGCCGATTCGAATTTGTCTCTGAAAGCCGACAATAAACGCTTGAAGGGATGGCGAACAAAAATGAATTTAAGATAATTTTCCAAACGTTTGTTTTTTTCAGTTTTGTTCAAGTTTTTTAGAAATGGAATTTTTTTGGAGTATTTAGGGCGAACTATGCTGTGGTGCATATTATTAGCCTGTGTGGAATTGATAACACCCAATAGAACTAGCCAAAGCTTGAGCCAATTTGTACTGCCCACTTTAGTTACATAACAGTAGATAAGTTTGGTATTGTCTTCGTACAGAAAATATCTACCATTTTTGGAATTCAGCTGAAACTTCAAGTTTCTTTTGGTATCATTACACCCACTCCTATAAACCTGTAAACGTTGCTGGTAAACATCCTACAAAAAACAAAAGTATTCGAAATGACTGGTTGTGTTTTTATGATGTTACATAGATGACATAGATATTGCTCGATTGCCAAAAAACACCAAATTGAAACTAGTTTCCTTCTCTATTATACTTTCACTGGTACCCTTCAATTATTATTATTATTAGACTTTATTTAATCTCGATAGACTGTTGAGCCAGTGGCTCTTCTCACACAGTGTCGAGAGTGGATCTAACAGACATGCATATTTAACAGATGTACAACAAATTCATGACTTAGTGCTTATTTCCTTCTGATAAGAGTTCTGAACACGGGTTTGCAAAAAATGGAGAAAAGAGGTATAAAGGGTATGATCTCAAATAAAAGAAAACATGTTTTCGGCCTTAATGTTTTGATTACAGTTTAATTACCACATTCACACTAAACATTTACCTTGGTTTCGTCTTCTGTAGAACTCTCTTGAATTTCTTTACTCGGTAGAAGCCGGAACGGTCCATGTTTATTTTTGTAGGAAACTAATACAAATATATAAGGAAAGTAAGTTTACAATAAAATAACAGGATGCGAAAGTACTTTTATAATAACAATGAATAAATATTTAATGAAGATAATGTTGACTTGATTTCTATCTTGTCATTATACTAATGACGCCATCTTTATATATCAAGACGTGACAATCGGTTTTGTATATGACAAAAAAAAGTAAAAAGTAAAGACAACTTCAGAGCCAATCATGAACAAGCTAATGACATCTGCCCCACATACACACTTGCTCTAAAGTAGTAAATAAAAAGAACAGTAAATGCTATAAATAGTAGACTGAGTGACAGGTTTGTTGAGAAAAAAAATTACGCATGGTCGCACCATTTTCGACAGACTGTCCTGACCAGAAAAAAAATCTCTTTTTTGGCAAAATCTGTTCATAAGATACTGCCCTGTCTAATTTGTCAACTAACCGAAATAATCAACCCATCTACGAATCAAAACATACATTCATTTTATATTCAAGAATCATTCCATCTATATATCGGTTGTTCAAGTATCATTCCATCTATATATCGGTCAGTCAGTCAATCAACCTACCAACACTGAGAAGATAACTTAAATTCACTCACTCGGTGTTATATATGCTTCTGAATGCCAGTGACCTCCGTATACAAGAGATAACACTATCCACCCCAGCAACAATGTACCACCAATCACCATGTATTTCAATTGCAGTGGCGTCATCGCAAATCTCTGAGAGTAAAAAAAATTTTTTAAATTTTTTTAAATTTAAAGTTGATTCATCTCACACAAGAAGTTATTCAAATTGTATGATCTATGAATATAATTTATAGAATTGAATACATGTAATCAGTCACTTATCGTTAGACCTAAAACAATAATTGTCTGCTTCCGGTTACCCGACCCCATCTATTTTTTTCACTGAAAAACTAGGTGGGCTTTCATAGGGGTCGGGTAACCTTTTTTATTTGGATTGCACTTTATGAACATAATTTTATGATAAAGCTTTCGATTCTTTGATGTTTTTTTGCGATTTTGCAAAATATATATGTACTGGTTTATTATGACTATTTTGTCACAGACCAGTATAATAAAACATATAAATGTACGCAATGAAACGTTTTCGTTTTACTTTTGTCATGTCATGTCATGTCATGTTTGTTTGTTTGTTTGTTTGTTTGTTTGTTTGTTTGTGTTTGTTTTGTGTTTGTTTGTTTGTTTGTCTGTCTGTCTGTCTGTTTGTTTGTTTGTTTGTTTTGATTAATTAATTGTTTGCTTGTTTGTTTGTTTGTCTCTGTCTGTCTGTCTGTCTGTCTGTCTGTCTATCGACGTTTGGTCAGAGTCAAGTCCTGAGTTCCTCCGCCTGAAGTAGGACAACATTTAATATAACAATACTTTGTGTCGATTTGGAAATTGAGTCAGATTACCTGCAGTACAGTTTGGTTACGAATCTGTAAACACTAGAAGTGTCAATAAATATAATGTTGTTTGGGTATGGAAAAGATGTACCACTGTTTTTCCATCCTGGAGATATATCGCCATTTTGTACAACAAAAAACAAACGAGGTACATAATATGAACATGACACAATTTAGGAAGCTCATCTCCTATGCGTGATTTCTTGTGATTTAATTTTTGTAACAACCGAAAGTATACTCGATACTTGGGTTTTGACCATGGACATGTGAGCATCTAGCACATGATGTTGCTTGGAATGAGGCCATGAGGCCAAACTCAGGGCTTGGACTCAATAAAGGCTATGGTTTAGTTGTACAAAATACTAACATTGTCTCGTATGCAGTTTATGTTTTACTACACACACATGCTACTGATCCTTTCACACCACAAAGGTATTATAGCTACATGAGATTTGGGCTTTAATTAAATTAATTTATTTTACAAATGTATTTAATTCTGTCGATCGTGACAACGGTTACATGTACGTAACAACATTTGTTGATTTATGTGACATGACCTGCCAAAATGGCGCAGAAGTGGCCAACGAACTGTTTTACTATACACATTATATTGAGACAAATATAATACTAACATGACATTTTTGTTATACGTTATCATTTTCAGTCGAATCTATAGGTTATTATAGGGTTATAAAGTTATTATAACTTACCTGAGTTTTGGCTCACGTTCTACACTTTTTGTCATATAACCTTAGCATTTGGGTGTTTGAGACACACACAATTCTTGTTTGAGACACACGCAATCCTTGTTTGAGACACACTGAATCCTGGTCATAAGACCTTAGCATTTAAGCAATAACCCCCGCCGAACTTCCGGGCGGGTATACACGAGATTTTGGTACAATTCGCGACATATAGCACGAGCCGTATGGCGAGTGCTATATGGAGCGAATTGTACCAAATTCGAGTGTATACCCGCCTTCGGCGGGAGTTATTGCTATTATATTATATCAAAATGTGTGTATATTTCTTCTAAATATGATTCTGTGGTTATTTATATGCCCGAAAAGGCGAATTCGCACGTACAGAAAAAGATCGTCGGTAATAGATCGTCGGGAACGAGCATATTTTAATGAGTGGATACGTTCATGTAGCCCCCACACACACACTGCATGAACACAACCATACACTGCATTGCAATGCATTGCATTGCATTGATAAATTACTTTATTTACATCATATAATGCATAACGAAAACGCGTTGAAAACTAGCAACAAAGAAAAGGGGGCAAGAGGTCAAAGAAAGTAACAATTTTGTTTGGATATTTTCATAAGAACAATACAATCTTGTACACTGCTAAAAATAGATGTCTCGGCGTTGAATCGGAGAAAGCGCGAGACAGTAAATCAGAGACACGACGTTACAGTCTACTTTAATTTAATGGGTAACAAATTGAACATTGACCGAACCTGAAAATGTACAGTTTCGAAATAATCCTGACGCACCTTGACTGATGGTTAAAAGTTGAATCGGTGTTGCTTGATTCAACGCGTAACGAGAGTAGGACGCTGAGACGGCTCGTTGCATGGGGAGAACTTGTACCTTATCAGTGATGTTGCAGCCACTGATCGATCGTTGCTTTCGATCGCAAGGTCATCAGTGGAATTATTTGGACTACTGTAACCCAAACTATTGTACAGGATACCTGACACACCTTATTACTCTGGGGAAGTGTTAACTTATTGGTATAAGAACGAACACATTCAGCTTGTATGTACTATTCATATGCTAGTTTAGGGGCCCATTTTACCACTGCCAGCCGTGGTAAAATGGGATTTTACCACAGTTATTATCCAATCAGAATGGCGCATAGTAGCATGATATAATATAATTGACGTTTTATGCTACAATTTACTCTAACACAGAACACATCAAAAGATGCGTTAGTCGGAGGTGACTTCTTCAAAGCATCCTGCTTTACACACTGTTACAATTTCGTGTGGTGTCTAAGACCCACTAACTTCTGGTCTGTCGAACAGAGTAAATTGTTGACATTAACTCTCAAATGCCGCTTTCAACGTTGAAGAGAGCGCTCGAGCAGTCAGTATAGACGTCTACTACGCGATGTCCAGTGTTTTCGGTGACCATCCCGCTTTCCACTGATGTTTCTCGTGTCTCCTTTTTCACCCCTCTCTCGCTGTGTCTTTTCGTAGAGTACGTACGTCCAGTGTCTACATCAAATTTTAAAAAGTGGTGTATGATACGCTCAAACTTCAATGATTCTTCATCCAAATTAGATGGTACTCTGCCGTGATAGTAGTCCTGCTTGCATACGGAGTAAGTCGTCCCTTGAGCGAAACGCGTACACCGTCTGTGAGCATGACTACCGTGAAAGTGACTCTTCAGAATCGCAATATCACAATTTACGACCTGTTTTCTTGGTCGCGGTCCAATGGATGTTTCGCATCTCGTCGGCCATCTAGGTCTGTAGAATCATAAAAAGGGGGTACTTTTTCAGATCACCCTCCGAGAATATGGGTACGATGCCCCATTTCTCTCTCTCTCTCTCTCTCTCTCTCTCTCTCTCTCTCTCTCTCTCTCTCTCTCTCTCTCTCTCTCTCTCTCTCTCTCTCTCTCTCTCTCTCTCTCTCTCTCTCTCTCTCTCTCTCTCTCTCTCTCTCTCTCTCTCTCTCTCTCTCAGTGTAAGGATTAGGTGTCGTTGAAGGTATAGCTCTGGAATTATACGCTACGGGGTTTTGACACGACGTGTCGAAACCCCGTAGCATAGAAATCCAGAGCTAGTTGAAGGTAAAACTTCCCGGATTTCGGAAAGAATGGGGTTTTTGAAGTGATTTTCTCCCAAATTCACTATATAAAAAAAGGGAGGGGGTTCTTTTTCATTGAAATATTAACTGGAAAAGGGGTACATATGAAATTTTGCTAACAAGCCGGGGTACCCACCAATCCATGATCGAGCGACTGCCACTGCTGGGGCGTCGCGACGCGTCGGAGAGTCAGAATTGTACGGGGTGTTGGTCACCGAAAACACCCGTCCTGTAGACTACCCGAACTGTCAATCCGTGTTGACGGCCCTTTGATATGTGCTGTTTTAGAGTAAATTGTTGCAGAAAATGCCCAAATGCTAAACTCTTATGACCAGGATTCAGTGTGTTTCGAACACCTCAATTCTGGTCATAAGACCTTAGCATTTGGTTGTTTTCTGCAACAATTTACTCTAAAACAGAAGACATCAAGGGTTCCGTCAATGAGAGTTGATGCAGACACAAGTTGGTGTGGTTTCGACTGGAGTGTTTGTTTTGTCGCCTGGAACTGACGCATCTTTTGATGTGTCCTGTTTTAGAGTAAATTGTTGCGCAAAACGGCAAATGCTAAGGTCTTATGACCAGGATTGTGTGTGTTTCGAACAAGGTTTGTGTGTGTTTCGAACAAGAATTGTGTGTGTCTCAAACACCCAAATGCTAAGGTTATATGACAAAAAGTGTATCAATTGTGGTAGTAGTTTACAGCAGCTTTCTATAACAAGACTAATACTAATACATGGAGTACATGATTTATTTTGAGACCGTTGACCTTTGAGATAAGTGGCTCAGAAGTTGCCAACGAACAGTTTTGTTATATTATCACATCAATGTTACATCAAGTTATAGCTCTTCATTCCTAATTTTCAATATTTCATAGATAAAGAGGCCAGTTGCCGAATACTAACAAACTCGTTGTCACAGGAAATTAAATCAATGAATTTGAAAAAGTGTGGTTGTCTCCAGTAATGCTATTGAATGTGTTTATGTCTAATTGCTTCGTATTTAGGACATATTACAATAAAATGGAATTCATCTTCGTCGACTTCGATGTCTTGACATCTAGTGCATTGCCTTTGTTCCAGTGCCTTTCTCGTCCTAGCCCATCTGCCTGACTCAATTTCAAGATTATTTGAGGACACTCTTAATCTAGTGAGGGCTTGTCTAAAGCGTTGTATTGTAGTGATATTTAGATAAGATTTAAAGTGCTTGTAAAGTCTAGCTCTGGTCGAATCACCTAGCCTAATATTCCAATTTTGTACAAAATTATCTGACAAGCGCTGCTTGATCGATGAGTGCTAGGAACCTCACCCCATCACCAACACCCTGTTGAAACCAAGCGCACGTCACCCCTAACTCAGCAAAAAGATTCTTAAGATAGTGACCAGTATTTTGTTAATGAATAAGCTTATTATCACGTGATCCGTTTATAAAGCTGATATTCTGTGTGATTACATTTGATATTTAAAAACAATAATAATAGAACAACAGTACGTTCCACCATTTCCTTGTAGAACAGGGATAATATTTCACAAGCTCGCACCTTGCACCATTCTTTCAACCACAAACGCCTTCTGGAGGTAAACTTAGGAGATGTGCCGACCTTGTTACCTTTCCGCATTTGTAATACTGCAATAGCACCTTTGTCTATATTGTACTTATATGCATGTATGTAAGTTTGAAGAAGCACAGTGTGTAAAAATGATCAGAAAGGTTAGGTGTTATGAGTTCAATAATAGTAAAACATGGAATCATATAACAGACGTTATGCCTAAAAAAAAACTAATCCAAATTTGATGAAACAGGTGCCACTCTTTTCCAGGTTTGTTTGTACCATACACGCCTTGGAGTTTCGCCTCGTAAACGGTTCAACTAAACCAATCTCTGTAAACACACAAATATTTTCAATATAGTCATTTGTTGGTATGCATAGTCAATAGGCAAGGATAAAGTTGAAGCCCAGAAAGTCACAATTACGAGAAAAATATTCACTTGTGATCATTATGAATAAAATACAGTAGTGTAAAATGTTCTGATTTTCCTACATTGACAAATTGATTTTTCCCAGCTTTCAATACAATTGCATGAATATTTTCTTTTAAGTCAATATCTTTTCTTTATTTCTGTAGGTCTGAAGGTCAGTCAGAAGAAACGTAGTGTAGCATGATGTAGGCTGGTACACCGCCCTCTATATACTCGGGCGGGAACAAGTTCAGCTGACTCAACTGTACATCGATAGAGGAATGAAGTTGTACATTATACCATCACTAGGATATCCCATTCACTTGGAGGATATCAGCTATAAATGGCGTCGATAATGGCTGGGGATATTTCGGAAATTGCCATTTTGTCCTGGAGGGCAAAATACATGTAGTAGACTGTGGATAAGACTAACAAACATTAGATTGTACATTCATCCATCCTTCCATCCACCTCCCAACCCATCCATCCATACATCCATCCATCCACCTACCTACCTACCTACCAACCCATCCATCCATCCACCTACCAACCCATCCATCCATACATCCATCCATCCATCCATCTACCAACCCATCCATCCATCCATCCACCTACTTACCAACCCATCCATCCATCCATCCACCTTCCAACCCATCCATCCATCCATCCATCCACCCATCCACCCATGCATGCATGCATCCACACTGCCAGTCGCAACGTCAGTTGCTGGTCAAAGTAAAGGTGATCAGAAAAAGAGCAAATATTAACTACCTATGGATCTACTAGGGCAACATATACGTAAAGAAAGAAATTCAGTATGAACATAGTAGTTCTATAAATCACGACGCGATGCAGAATTATTCCATAGAAACTTTGAAAGTGTACGATATCTGTGAATGTAAAGATGTCAATGTTTGTGCAGTTTTCACTGAAAACGTGCACCAATTATTTGTCGCAATATTAAGTAGTCCAGGTGTAACAAACCAGCATTGAACCGTCGAGCTTTAAAGAAATCGATAGATAGGAAACAGAAACTATATATCAATGTTATCAAATCAAATTTTAATCCAGTTGTTTTCAGTAAGTATAAACACTATAGCAATATTTTAACTTCTCTATTTTCAGGAATACGGGTAATTTATTTTATGAGAATAAGGGTAATACTAAGAAAAGGAATATAATTAATGATGTTCTTGGAAGGGGTAATAGAAATGTCAATAGTGTAGTCTCCTGACAAACTTAAAATTTCTTCAGATGAAAAATGAACCTGAATATACCCCACCGCACGCTATCGTGCCGGCTTTCAACGACTTCTTTGTAAATATTGAGCCAAAGCTAGCTTGTAATAAAATAGAACATAATAATTTTAAAAATTAGTTAACAGACCCAATCCCCAATTCATTATATCTTTACCCCACAACCCAATATGAAGTCCAACATCTTTTGCTGACGTTAGATGTCAACAAATCGTGTGGCTTTGACATTATCCCTACCAGACTTTTATCAGATGCTACTGACATAACACAATATCTACACAATATCTAAGCCCTTAGAATATATTTTTTAATTTTTCCTTTTCCTACAGGGTGTCCAGTGCTATCAAAATAGCAAACGTAAAACTAATATATGAGAAAGGATCTGAACATACCCCAGACAACTATAAGCCATTTTCTATTTTTCCCTCTATGGATAAAATTTTGGAAAAAATTTAGTTAGTAATCGCTCGAGGTCATTCATGGATCAAAATAAGATTTTATATGAATTGAACATCAATACGGCTTCCAGAAAAATTACAGCACAAACAGTCTGTGATTAATTTAGTAAACTACCTCCTTAAATAACCATGATGTACTTTTGTCTATGGTATTAAAGGTTTACCCTTGCTGTTTGTTTCAGGGTTATGCAGGAATGTTTGTTCTGACAGTGTCAACTCGATGTATTTGCCAATAAATTGTGGCGTTCTCAGAGCTTAGTTCTGGACCCTACATTATTTTTGTTGTACATTGAATGATCTTCCATTCTTTTTCGACTTCTAATTCTTATTCTTATTCTTTACTGGAATCCAATCAGCTTTCTACAAAGTAGTGGCTGTTTTTCATGGAGCCATAAAATATCTTTAAGAGTACATAAAACACAAAGTAATAAGTAACTCGATGAACAAAACAAAACAAAACAAAACAAAACAAAACAAAACAGAGTATAAAGTCGAGTACTGTCGCTAAAGAGTTCAAACATGTATACAATTCAAGAAACGATTACGAAACATTGAGTACGTGTCGGGCACATGTCTGTTTAAAACCATTCAGAGATTCCAGATCTCTTGTAGATCTGGGAATCCTATTCCAAATATTGGATGCCATATATTTCAAAGAACTTCTATGGCAGTCATTGTGATAGAAATCTACTCCGGCACTAGCCCTGGTTCTGTAATTATCTTTATCTATTTTGGTTGAACTGTTAAGATAATGAGGAGTTAAATTATTGTTGATCTTATACATTAAAACACATTTACAGAAGTAAAATCTTTGCTTCACTGACATCCACTTCAGGCGTGTTAACATATCAACACTGTGTGTTTTATAGTGACATTTCAAAAATAATACGCATGCCACGGTTTTGCAGCCGCTGCAGCCGCAAAATATTGGTCTCACTACTAGCATGGGACCACACAGTATTACAATAATCGAAATATAGAAGAACTAGTGTATTGTAAATGGATACTGCAGATGACTCGAATCGTTTGTTCATCACACTCAAAGCAATATTGACCTCTCACTAGTAAACCATGATTTTAAGTGTCTGATTGGCGTAATGCTAAAACTTGCAATCAGATTTGAACTGAATGCCTCCTGTAAGAGCAAAACTATAATTTTCAGTCGTACAATTAATGTACACACATAGATAAAATCCAAAAATCTGAGCTATAGCCATTATACATGATGTAACCCTTAATTGGAAACGTAACTATATGAAACTCTTTGAAATTTGGAGCTTGCATCGTTAAAATATTGCTCAATTATCGTGGACTTCAGAGCTAAAACCTATAGGGTTTTAGGTTCGATTCTTATTGGAATATATTAATCACTCGCCTTCAAAGCCAAGCTCCTGTGTAGTGTAGTGTAGCGTAGTGTAGTGTAGTGTAGTGTAGTGTAGTGTAGCGTAGTGTAGCGTAGCGTAGCGTAGCGTAGTGTAGTGATATATGTTCCAAATTACATCAAAATTGAAGCTTACATTACACAGATATAGCTTAATTACCGAAATCATTAATCATGCAAATTACCCATTAAAACTAAAACTATAGCTTTTTAGGGTATGTGTGCTTTGTAATGGTTGATGTGTGTACCAAATGTTTGCAGACTTTGAAGAGAAAATTCTTAAGATATAGCTTACTTGCTGCAAATCATTAATAATGCAAGTTATTCATTAAGGTATGAACTACATCAATAAACCCTATAGGACATTTGCGTTTTATTATGGTTAACATACTACCACATTATATTGAATTTGAAGTATGTGTTCCGATAGCCTAATTTCTTAAAACTATTAATTATGCAAATGACTAATTAATGTTCATGGAATATTTCCCAAAATCTAATTTGTTGTTGTCAGCACCATATGGAAGATGTGTACCAGGTTTCATTGGCATAGATGTAGCAGATTTTGAGATATCGTGTCCACAGACAGAGAGAGACACAGACAGACAGACAGACAGACAGGCAGGCAGGCAGGCAGGCAGACAGACAGACAGACAGACAGACAGACAGACAGACAGACAGACAGACAGACAGACAGACAGACAGACAGACAGAGACAGACTATATGTACAATGGAATTTCTGAAACCACGTTCAGGAAGTAGGTTCAGTATATTCTCCTTTCAGACGAACTAATTCCATACTGATATCCCATAATCTTAGGGCAATCTCCTTATCATACGATGCTTCGGAACTTTTCATCTCTTTGAAGTCTTCGAAATATTTACCAGTTACTCCTGCGGAGAAATGGATTTGCAATTGATATTTGTTTGAATTGTCATTGCCTTTAATATTTCGAGGATAGTAATCTACATTGTAACGATAGCTAGTGACAGAAAACAAGTCTTCGTAGAAGACATAGAACATATAATGTGTAAACACTACAACATATCTATGATAGACAGGAACTGGCTTGCTTTTGATAATTGACGTTGAAGGTCAAGCTCAAGGGCAAAAGTCAAGGTCTCCAAAGATAGTTTGTGTCTGATAATATGGGGTAGGCACTCAAATTGAGTCTTTATGCATTACTGTTTTTGAGTTATGCAGTAAATAATGATTTTTAACTACAAATATGACCTGCCATTCAGTAAAAGTGATATGAGCACCAAAATAATGCTTGTATATAGTTCTTTTCTTCAGTATTACTTGTACACACGGTTTAAAAGAATTGACAATATGTAAATACTACAATGTGCCTGTGATAGGCAGGAATTGGCTTGATTTTGATTATTGGTCCTGAAGGTCAAGGTCTCCAAAGATAGTTTGCATCTGATAATATGGAGTGTCTGTGTATTAGAGTTTTTGAGTTATGTAGTAAATATTGATTCTTAATTACAAAATATGGCCAACATTGTCAAATTTACATATATCAAAAACAAATTGACGTGCACATGTTGTCCCACATGATATATTTATCGTTCCGGGTCACTCAAAATTATAGTTTGTTTTGCGTTTAAACGCCGGAACGAAAAATGCTTTTTTCGTGACAAGACCTATTTTAGGAAGATGGTTACCTTTTAAACTCTCGTCCAAGGCAAGAAAATACATCATTTCACCGCCATAGTCTAATGTTTGAGTAAGTCCCAGTAGTTGAAGCAATGGCGATAATGTGTAAGTAATTAACCTCGTCAGCCAAGATGTATATCGCAGAATGGAAGTTGTCAGAATAATTCCTAGTAATTAAACATCATCATAAAAATAATACATTGTGTATCATGTGTATGTCTCACACAAATATAGTACCAATTGACAGTCACATCTAATTCAATATATCTGTATGTCTCACATAAATATAATATCAACTGACAGTCACATCTAATTCAATATATCTGTATGTCTCACATAAATATAGTATCAATTGACAGTCACATCTAATTCAATATATCTGTATGTCTCACATAAATATAGTATCAATTGACAGTCACATCTAATTCAATATATCTGTATGTCTCACATAAATATAGTATCAATTGACAGTCACATCTAATTCAATATATCTGTATGTCTCACATAAATATAGTATCAATTGACAGTCACATCTAATTCAATATATCTGTATGTCTCACATAAATATAGTATCAATTGACAGTCACATCTAATTCAATATATCTGTATGTCTCACATAAATATAGTATCAATTGACAGTCACATCTAATTCAATATATCTGTATGTCTCACATAAATATAGTATCAATTGACAGTCACATGTAATTCAATATATCTGTATGTCTCACATAAATATAGTATCAATTGACAGTCACATCTAATTCAATATATCTGTATGTCTCACATAAATATAGTATCAATTGACAGTCACATCTAATTCAATATATCTGTATGTCTCACATAAATATAGTATCAATTGACAGTCACATCTAATTCAATATATCTGTATGTCTCACATAAATATAGTATCAATTGACAGTCACATCTAATTCAATAACATCCGAGGAGGTATCTTTTGAGGGAATGACTTTCTCTATCTTTCTCCCCCTCTTAAATTGCTTCAGTTATGAATGATTTTTTTGTTTAGTTTTTATTCATTCTTTTGGTTATTATATATTTATTGTATTGTCATCTACATACCTGAATCTACTATGTATTCGTTTAATCAAATAAAATGTCCAGTGCACCTGACACTACAATGTTTTTTATATTTCTATTATATATTTATTGTATTATCTATCTATCTATCTATCTATCTATCTATCTATCTATCTATCTATCTATCTGTCTGTCTGTCTGTCTGTCTGTCTGTCTGTCTGTCTGTCTGTCTGTCTGTCTGTCTATCTATCTATCTATCTATCTATCTGTCTATCTATCTATCTATCTATCTGTCTATCTGCCTACCTATCTCTATCTATGATCTAATGATCTATCTGTCTGTCTGTCTGTATACATACATACATACATACATACATACATACATACAACATACATACATACATACATACATACATACATACATACATACATACATACATACATACATACATACATACAAACACACTTATATATATACTGCAAACTAACACATGCTTCGCGAACATAACTCCACTAATATTATTATAATCCATTCAGCCGAATTGGAAAATACCTCTGGACAAAACTCTTGTTTAGTATTATGGATGTGTGTGTGTGTGTGTGTGTGTGTGTGTGTGTGTGTGTGTGTGTGTGTGTGTGTGTGTGTGTGTGTCGGGGAGATGTCATAATTATGATAGTGTAAAGAGTATTAAACGTTTATGAAAAAACATCTTACCAGGATGAAAACAGTTGCAGGTGATCCCTGTCTGACTAATTCTCCTAGCAAGTTCATACGTAAACAGTACACATGCTAATTTGGAGTTACCGTAAGCCAGTGCCGGAAGGAAGGTGCCTTCTTTGTCCAGCATTAAATTGTCAAAATCTAAATTTGGCACTGAAAAATATTTAACAATTACAAAACATGTGAGATGTCAATCAAATAAAATGTCCAGTGCACCTGACACTGCAATATTTTTTTTATATTTCTAATGCCATAATAATGAAACATGTTTGTACTTTTATAGAACACAGCAATAATATAAACGGATTTACTATCAATATGTTCGGACTTCTGGCATTGTTTGTTTTTATTCATTGATTTTCCTAGATTTCTTATTTTGACAATTTGTTTGGTTATGAACAAAAACAAAACATCTTAACAGCTCTGGACAGAATATTTATGATAATATCATAAGCTAATGTGGGTTTTAATTGAAACGACTGTTTGTCGAAGAGTATATTAGACAGTCTATGGTATTATTGCAGACTTCACTGTATGAACAGCTGCTCAAAGATGACAAAAAATTGTGACGCGTTGCGTTGTACAGTGATCCTAATTTGACAATTGACTAGTATTTTTAAAATTATTTTGCAGACTTTTTATCTATCACTTCAACTTCGGTATGTCGTGACTCCCAACTCACTAGACTATGCCATTCATCACCCAGTCTTGGTTAAAAGTAAACAGAAATTGCCCATTTCGATGATCTAAGAAATTGAATATAACAGAAAAACCCACGAAAAGGAAGTTAAAATTCAGCGACTCAAAGACATTAAATAACAGAAAATAACCCATAAGGACGTAAAAATCTTTTGACAGAACAAACACATAATAACACAAACGATTCCGACAAGGAGGTAAAAAATCGGCGAATCAAGCACATATAAGTACGCGACAACCAGTGTTGGTGTTTGTATGGCAACAATACCGAAACTTATAACTCCATGACAATGAATTATTCAATGATCCAACTAGGCTATTATGCTGGTATAAACTTTACATACTTGCTCGTTTCGTAAATGCCTTTTCTGGGTTGTGTAGAAATGATGACGTCACCACAATTCTGGCCTCTCCATGTTGCTCTTTCGTTCTCTTCAAATCATCCAATAACATATTGGTTAGAAGAAAGTGTCCTGTGCCAATATTTGTAACATTTAGTGTAGAGTTGATTGGTTAGAAGAAAGTGTCCTGTGCCAATATTTGTAACATTTAGTGTAGAGTTGATTGGTTAGAAGAAAGTGTCCTGTGCCAATATTTGTAACATTTAGTGTAGAGTTGATTGGTTAGAAGAAAGTGCCCTATGCCCACATTTCAGTACAGGGTTGATCATATAAATAAAATATTTCTCCGAGCATGTGCAACTCAGTTAGTAAGCACTTTCCTATGATATCGGTACTTCATCTTACTTAGGCACAAATTTATAAGTAAAAAATTGACATTCATGTACTATGGTATTTCATATGAGTTTATCTACAGTGACGTCTCGCTTTTCAGATCAGCGAGGACTGGTTAGCAATGTGTGAGAAACACTTGTTTTGATGATTTGGTTACCCGAATTGTTTGAAATATACCATGAGATATACGATGATGTACTCACCAAGGTGATTGACACCAAAGCAAAGTTCAAAACCGTCTTCCGTTGTACATTGTGTCCGTGAAACCACTCCTGCGTTATTACAAAGCACATGCAGAGGTTTGCCCGTCGACTGAAAGTTATTGACGAACTGTCGAATTGATCTAAGGGAACTTAAATCGAGCTGCAGAACGGAAAGACACTGTAACGTTAGCACTTGGCCTAATTTTTGCAAAACACTATCGAAGGGGTTGTTATAGGTTAAGCGAGTTGTACTATATACATAGTGTATTGTTATTATATCCAGCATAAATCATCAAATTAAGGGGAACATATACTAAAATAAAGCAGAAGTTATAACCAGACTTTGACTTGTCCTTTTATTCAAACTCAAGTTATGCCATACTCAAGGCCATCTGTGTCGAAAAGTTTATCGTACCATATCACTGTAGTTGGACTGATACTTATTTGTACTACGAGCACATAGCCGTGACACAGAATTCCTACGAAAGTATAGTTGGTGTACCGAGTCAATGAGGATACATCAACGTTTTGCATAACAACCATGAAATACACAATACTGATATCTCATAAACTGTCAAAAATGTCAAAGGTATTTCCATGTCATACCAATATCTACAATTATAGGCCTAAAGCAGGGAAAGCTAAAAATGGAGGTAAGCCTCTATGATATGATTTCTTTTAAAAACTTTGAATATATGTTTTACATCAAATATCTTGTTTCTTACCTCCATAAATTCCACTTTGGCGTTATTATCGATGTTCTTAATTCTTCTCACCGCATCTCTACCTCGCTCTTCACTTCGACAGGCTAAAATGACGTCACATCCCTTCGCCGTCATCTTTTTGGTAGCTTCAAATCCAATGCCTGTATTAGCACCAGTAATGATGCATACTTTGTTTTCAAATGTTGTATCTACTTCCAAGGACATCTTTACCATTCAAAATGATTCAATTCAGCAATTTCTACGACAAATGAACATTTTGGAAGAACAGATGTGTAAATATATATCACACGTTTCTGTCGTCATGACAACTAGGTAAGGTTGCCAACTCATCTTTATATCTCTACCTCTATCTCTATCTCTACCTCTATCTCTCTATATCTCTATCTCTATATATATCGCTATCTCTATATCTCTATCTCTATCTCTTATATATCTGTGTTTAAATGTGAGTCTATATGATATGGACTTCCAAAAAACTGCGCAATTTCAATTTTCGAAGCTGACTTCAACCCTAGCAGTTCACCTGTATGATATTACTAACAACTGTTATGCTAACTTTCTAGCCGATAGATAACATAAAACCAATTCCACCCTTACTTGCACCATATGTGAATCTGTGTGAACCACGGTTGATATCGACATTTGGTGCGATAGAAAATACAGTGCCCATCCTATAACGATATATATATTACTGTCGGTTCATCCATGTGGGAAGTTCTTTATCTACGTTAACATGACCAGTATTTCGCCTTTGGTGACCTTATCTGGCCCTCAAACAGCTACTCCGACAACCGTCACTTCAGTCGCTTGAGGACCGATGCATGCGATGGAGCTAACATATAAAGCAGTATACAATTCTGTCCTGACAATGCCTTAAATGTACATATATTTTTGGTCTTGGTTAAACGTCTGAATAAATTGTGAGTAAAACAACTGAATTCTTAAATACTGTGAGTGAAAAGAAGACCTTGGCCAGGGAAAGAAAAACATACTCACACACGCAATAGAGCCATTGGTGACCTGGCGTGCACATAAAAGGTGGACGTCGAGTGATATATAGTAACCGTAATGTATGTATTTAGGCCTAAAAAAAAGTATTGTTTGGTTCCAGTTACCCGAGCCAACCTAGCTTTTCACTGCCGACCCAATTTTTTTTTATGTATTCGAAAAAAAATAAAAACGCAAAAATTGTGTGAAGTCTCACGGTAAATGGTGGATGTGGTAACTGACATCAACTTAAAAAGACAAAATAAAACTGTGCTTCCAATCTGTAATGGCTGTACATCTGATAGGAAGAAATAAATAACACAGAGACCATTTGGTAAACAATGGAAACCTGAACTAGACACTCACACAGAAAAAATATAATAAAATTAAATAAAAAATCTACTTACCCCACCTATTCTAAAATTGAGCGTAATCGGAACCACACAATTTTTATTAGGCCTTTAATATATGGCAACGGTATGTCCTTCAGGTGTATTCAGGCGAAGCTGACAACACTTAGAGGACGCCACAGTCAACCATTAAAGCTAGGCCTCAATTGGTGCACACAAAAAATATGTGCCTCATTAGCATTTCAGAACGTTCAAATATCAATCTCACCTTGTAACATTCCATGAACACAGACAGATAGGAAGTGCACGATTGATGACAAAATGGACGAACATACTTTAATAGCCATGAATTAATCAGAGCGATGCGATCAGGATTCAACTTACTCTTCCGAGACGTTAAATTCAATAGTTTGTATTCGTTTGTTTTCTGAAATCAAAACTTGTGAGCACCAAAACTATTTCTCATATGTTATCAAGATCATAATAAACACAATGTATCTGGTTTCCTGAATCGGGCATGATAAATAAAATCAGTTGAGTTGAATGTATGTATTATATACTTCAAGTTTATTGTCGGAGTGTGTGTCATATTAATATCTGTGTAGTCTACAAGCCAGTATTTGCCTTATAAGTTTATCAACAATTTGTTTACTATGGAACACCACCAGGGAGTGAAAGGTTGCACTGATAAATAGAGAAACTCGCCAGTAGGTACAAAATGCAGTTTTAGCAGCTTGAGACAGGCTAACATTCATGACTGGTTGAACACTATTGTAAGAATAGGGTCAGGCCGGGTCAAGGATAAACTATGCAGTGTCACACTACAGTCAATAAAGTATGGTACGGTCACATAGTTTGATTACGAGTGTCACTCTAGTTTTTAGCACAACTGATCTGAAAAGGTTCAGTAGTATTATAGGCATGGCAAAGTGTCTGTCTGTCTGTCTGTCTGTCTGTCTGTCTGTCTGGATGTGTGGAAGTGTGTAAACAACTTGAAGTCAAAAACTGCTGGACTGATTGCCATGATATTTGTGGGTATATTACCTTGGGTATCTGGTTGGGAAATTGTTCAAATCAAAATGATCTTACCATCAATGTGTGATTTGGGTAAAAATATGTGATTTTTTTGTCAAAACACTTAAACTCCAAAACTTCTCTGCAGATCGGTCTGAAATTTGGTTGGAACAATCTTAGATGTGTTTAGATTAAGAATTGTTCATGACATGATGATCCCATCAGTGATATGCAAATTAGGTATGAAAATCTGTCTTTTTGGTCAAAAATCTATCATTCCAAAACAGATTAGGTTGAAATTTATTGGGGATGATCTGGCGATGTGTAGATCGATGAAGCTGTATTCATAACATGATAATCCCATCAGCGATATGCAAATTAGGTCTAAAAATATCAATTTTTGTAAAAAAAAAAAATTCCTTGTATCTTGAAACTGTATGGTGAATGGGAAGTCCCAAAAATGCAAATACATAGCAACAAATCAACATTTAAGCTTACAGAATAACACGTACGCCTTGATTTTACATGAGCATAAATTATCCTTGGAGTAAATGTTTTTACACATGACATGCAACACAGTGTAATGTGATGATTGTCCTGTAGTTTTCGCGTTATGTTTATATTTATCCTTCCTGGCACAATACAAAGGACGAGGAAAAAAGTTGAAACATTTTCGGTTGTCTGTAGATGCCGTGTGAGAATGACATAATGTACATATAATATTGATTAAGAAACTATATTTAGCTTTCGAGACAGGTGTCTGTTTGCCAGGTGACTCTCAACTGGCAATTACATATTTATAATTTGACAGTTTGTAATTAGTCAAGTTCCGTCTCAGCCCTTTTCCACGCATTTATTCCAAATTAAAACCCAACCCGCGTTTCTCTAATTCGGATGTTATTTCTCTGTCGAATATTTCATTTTGGGCAACAGTAAAGTAATGTTTCCAGTTTCCGACTTGGCCTTTACGGAAGTATTTCCCTCCCTCCTTCCACGATGTATCGTCCCTTACAACCATGGTAACAGTGTCATCACCAGCGGCTCTCATGCTATCAATGTGACACCGATTAACCACTGCATCAATTTCTTCATCCGACTTTGGACGACCCAAGAAACGGACAATTTTGGCCAAAACTGACTTCATATCTCTCTTCATATCTTCGTATGTCACGTGACAAACGTTGTCGTTAACCCTGTACCGTTTCCATGCCAACACGTTGTCAATCCAAGGTCCATACCATACTTTGCCATTAACAAAAGCCTCAAACCATTCATCCCATGTCAAATTCATTTCGGCAAACTTAACGGATTTTACAAAATTGTAGAAGGAGACACATACATCTTTGGGATTTCTCGTTATATATATAATCTTACACTTGGTTTTTCCTTCTTGCCAAGCTTTGTGAAAGAATTGAGGTGGGACATGACATATGAGCAGCCGTGGTGATGGTAGCTGTTCCAACGATGATTTTAGAGATCTAACCTGTTCAGCATATAAGCCTTCCTTCCCCTCCGTACTTTCATAGAACTGACCTAATCGAGCCATCTTCCCTGTACTCGGTAACTTCCAATTCAGATCAGGGTATAACTTGGATATGGCGTTAAACATCCAAATAGTCCCAGACTTTGGGAATGTCTGAACGATTATATCATCATCGCGGATATCCCAGTCGTTGATGCGACGTTCTTTGACAAAGTTTTCATCATGTACACTTTTCACAAAGTAGCAGCCGTCTTGAAAGAACACTGGCCATTTTTCTTCCATGTTTGCAATCGGCGACTTCAGAACAGGTCAAAGTATATTCACAGGTCAGCATGAATTTTAGCTGTCAGTTGATTTGTCAGGACAAAGGGTAAGTGTCGCTCAGGTGATTTATGGGTGGGACTTTGGACACAAATACACTTCATATATGGGCCTTTATATGAATCCGTAACAAAACCTTGCTCAATTTGTTTCAATAGGTAACTTGATAATCGTTCAATCATTTATTTGAGTACACATAACAAAACCCTGGGGAGTTGTTAATGGTACAAAACATAAAAGGAAAATAATAACAAAACTAATAAACTATCTCAAAGAACCATTACATAACATAATAAAACTAATGAACTACAAAAGCTATTCAATGTAAAGAAAGAGAAAAATAATGTATGGTAATTAGACAGATTTATAGAGATGTATATTTTATTATGTATTACAATTATTTTGTAGGTGGTGGTCTCTTTGTATATTGCTTAATTTGATATATTTGCCAAGTGCAATAATTAGATTTGTGTTGTTCATTGTTTCTTTAAATTTTTGTTCTTCTGGTAAGTTTCTAAAATTATCAATATATATATATCAGCTTCATTAAATAGGTCTTGCCTGTGTAAATCATAAATGGGACATTGTAGAACAAAGTGTTTTTCGTCTTCTATTTGTGTTGAATTGCATGTTTTACATAATCTACTTTTTGCTGGTATTTTGTTGTAACAGCCTTTTTCAATTTCAAGCTTGTGGTCACTTAGTCTAAATTTACTGATTATTACTCTTAGTTCAGTATTATTTAATTTTATTGAATAAGGTTCAAGCTTAAAATCTGATTTAATAATACAGAGGCCGAAGTGTATTTGTGGTTATATTTATTTTTTATTAAGCAAATGTTTGTATTTTGGAAGGTAGACGTATTTAAACATCTACCGTGTTAGTCAGCTAGAAGTGAATAAAGTTGAGGCGGTTCGACCAATTCGCTAAACTCACGACACTGTACTCAAAAATACGACCTGCTTGCGCCAGTTGCCTTCATTCTGGTGTCACTATTACACACAACTGCAGGGTAATATCAAATTTACAAGTTTCATGTTACTTGAAAATATCTCAAGCATGTGAGAAATTGGATGTGAAAGAATACCGGCATGATTTTGCTTGCGGGTATTCTTTTTGAGGATCACATGAAGAAAGATGTTCGGTAGGTACTTTTGTGAAAGTACTGCAGTCCATCAGACTGCACAGTTATAAATACAGAAGAGAACGGTACATAGAAATTGATACAATTAAGACTTAGCAGATTTTTAAAGGAAAGTTCATGTTATAGTAAAAAATATATATATAATAACTTTTAATTGAATTCAACACAAAGCGAATACACTAGAGACAAAATTGTTCAGATTTTAAATCTAAACAATTTTGTCTCTAGTGTGAATTCCATATATTGATACCAAATAGATATTTCTCAGATAGTCAGCAAAATATATGTATTTGTACGTTCAAGACAAGATCGTCTGCCAAATGTGAAGGACATCACTTGTATCAATCATTTGTTCCTACAGATTATATATTCCCTAACATGTAACTATGGAAAGTCATGGAGTCAAGATTCAAGTGGATGTCACAGCTTTTTCCTTCAACTGATCTTCTATCTATCTTCTCTTCAACAAAGATCAGTTTAGGTATAATCTGTCAAGAGGATATATGTATCACTTACCAGATCTTCTGACCTTATCGCACTGAGTCCCCAGCATATATAATGGTGGAATTTTACATCATATGCGATATGCAAATGTAAATGTAAGGAAACATATGTCATGTTTATTTTCATCGATTTGATTGATTTGGAACAACAGCTCTTTCCTCCAATGATATAGTTTGAACTTCCTAAGAAACTAACATTTAGGAGAAATTTATATTCCATTCCTGCCACAAACATATATTACATGTAAGTACTTCGGGGTAAATACATTTTGTAATTTCCCACAAAGGTTCCTAGTTTTAGGGATTTAATATTAGCAAATCACATCAGTATGTGATAAAGTAGTCACGCTTCCACTTTAGTGTTATGCTAGCACGGTCAATTTTGCATAATTTATGTGGTAACCCTTCAGTGACACGACCGGCATGCCAATACAATGTAATTACGTGATATACGTAGACAGATTCAACTGACTGTATACACTTAGGACGTTACAAGAGGTAGGAACATGTCAGTTATTTACTCCTCAAATGATGTAATGATCGAGGTACTACGTTGGTCTAAATGGACTTGGAATTTACAACATACTGTATATGAATTATTGCAAAGGGGTATTTTAGTCCCAAATGTTGCCTCGACGACTTCAGGGCATACCAGAAGAGGCGGATGATAAATGTCGTGTATCTGCCGGTCTATCGCCACTTCTAGACCTCAATAGTTGTGACCCCCATCCCACCCTTCTCCACTGGTGACTGTCGTAGATGTAATTCTCTCAGCCAATGTAGCTAGGCCTCCAATCAATCCTTCGTCCGTGATTCAGTCTATATTTTCAATGTTTCAAACGATATAAATCTTTGATGTCAGGTCAAGGAACTGCACATACATATTTACGTGTAATTACCCGCATCGAAACCAAAACACTATTGTTCAAACATAGTGGAGGTTTCACAACCGCTATTTACCAAACGAAGCAAATGGTGAAGTTGCTTAGCTATTGCTCACAAACTACTGCACAAGGTACATAACACTGTTCATCAGCACTCGCAATCCGTCATATCAGAGCAATTCTCATCAAACCCATATATTCATAACTGTGTGTTTGCCTACCCTCACATGCCGGGGCCAAAGGCGTAATATTTACCCGTCGTTGAATAACAAATCATCGAGGTGACCTTTGTATTGCTGCGCCTTTACAAAACAAACAGTTTCTAATACAGTTACCATGGTTACCTCAGATTTTAGGAGTGTATAGAGAAGTAGCCACAAACGACTGCATACTTTTCGATTCGCTCTCTCATTAATATTGGTATAAAAATCTGTCCTTTTCTCAATATTGCTAAACTCTTATTTAACATTTCTTTGCAATAGAATACAGCAATCTTGTCATTCTACATACCTATCATAGTACAGTCAACCGGTTTGTCACTACTTTACACCAAGCGTTGTTTCAATGGCCCTTCAGTTATGATTTCATAATTGAATGTTTTGCAGTTGTATGAGTATTATTACACAAAACGTAAAACTGCTTCAACTTTTATTTTTGGGATGTAAAAACATACCTACATTATACATACACACACTCATGCACATAATGTAAAGCATACTTATATTATAACGGGTTTCACTTCTACACTATTCTGTAGCTTCTTGTTGACAATTTGATTATCATTATTGGTTGCAGCATAAGTGTGTAGAGCAGAATATATCCTCGATTTTCCTATAGCTTTCCTGTTTTAGTATCCGTAAACATAGATCTTGTTGGAGTGGCCCGCTCCTAGATCTTTACCATAGGCATAAGTATTACAAATGGGCGTTATCAGAAAGACAAAAAGATTGCATAATTTGACCACTGGGAGCGCTGTTTGGAAATAGCTGTTTGCCCAGACTTCCTTGTATTGTTTGGTATAGAGAGTGAGATTCCTTTCTTTACTTATAATTTCTGTATTTCCTTTTCACCTCTGCAGTAATCAACCAGAAATGATTACAGAGATACTAATATCCACAGTCGTCTTTTTGGTGACATGGTGGTTGATAAATCGACCAAAACATCTGCCACCAATTGTTGGTATTCTACCGTATCTTGAGGACAACTCAGGATATTGGTGCACTGCTATGTCTCGAAGATATGGGGATGTATTTGCTATGAAGCTAGGTGGTCAACTAGCAATTGTATTAAATAGTTATGAAGTGATACGAGAGGCCTTTGTAAAAAATGGAGGTGTGTTTTCTGGAAGACCACACGACGTCCATTCGATGGTTAAAAGAGAAGGTATGTTCATTTCAACGCTTATAAGCCTTAGTGTGCCAAAGATGACAATTCTGGAGTAGTACTTAAGCTTGTATCAAATTTTCTGACTAGGACAAGCTAATCGTCATACTATTTTTTATTGATGATGATCACAAAAACGTGCTTGCTATACTCCCTGTGATGTGTGTGTGTGTGTGTGTGTCGAGCAACTTACAGTCAGAAACTGTTGGGAAGATTGCAGTGATGTACAACAATGTAGAAATGTGTTTTATGTAAATGAATACTTGAGAAATTGCTCAGAATATTTTTTATTTACACTTGAAAAAAAAGAAGTGATTTTGGTCAATCCAACTTCATCTGAGACTTTCTGTAGTACTAGGCTGACCAGTCAAATACTTGATGTGAACGTTTTTAGGATATTACATGTAATTAGTATCAAGACGTAGAAGTGTTGAACTTCAAGAGATGGTGACTACACTGTGGATATAAACATTGACGACATTCAGTTTGTTATGCCAATTTAGACGATATTTGGTCGCAATATTTAAAACTCCAATATATATTGTCCTATATTTTTTTCGTTCTCTCTAATTTTTCGGTTGAAGACACTATTGCTCGACAGCCAGATAAGAAGTGGAAAACACTAAGAACACTTTACAAAGTGGCATTTCGTCGTTTTGGTATAAATAAAGACGCAGGGGTAATAGAGGTGAAAAGTCTTGCAGAAATCGGACATCTTTGCGGGCTTCTGGACAGCAAAGAAGGGCGTGAAATACCAAACTTTCTGACTGAAGTCAAGAAATTTACCTGTAACGTTATCACATCGATCGTTTATGATGTTAGGTACGATTATGACAGTGATTTGTACAACACAGCACAAAACAACATTTGTGTGGAAACACGCCAGACATACTATATGTCAAAACTACGTAACACTTTCAATTTTTTTACGCGACATTTCGCTTTTATGACGAAGAAAGCAGAAATAGTGCATGACGTTTCACGTGAGATGGCCGCCAGACATATTGAAGATCATAAATATAGCCTTGATCCAAAGCATTCTAGAGATATACTTGATACTTTCCTGAACGCAACAGACTCTGGTGCTGATTTTCGACTGGAAAATTTAGATGCCTCGTCCTTGGCAGGGGAATTTGGTAATCTGCTACATACTGCAACTTCAAGTTTACCTTTGGCAATAACGTGGATGTTTTTGTATATGGCCGATCATCAGCGGATCCAAAAATCAGTGCAGCGAGAGTTAGATGAAGGACATACAGATAATGAAACATGGATACAAATCTCTGAACGCAGACAATTACCGTACACGACTGCTTGCATAAATGAGGTAATACGACATAAAATGTGCAATCCAATTGGAGTTTATCATGCCACCTCTGCCGACATACGTTTCCGAGGTTTTGACATTCCGAAGAATACGATGGTAATTGCAAATTTACACTCTGTACATATGGCTGAACGATATTGGAAGAACCCACAAGTGTTTGAGCCAAATCAGTGGATAGAAGATGGCAAGTTTGTCGTACGAGAGGGATTTATGCCGTTTTCTGTCGGTAAGACGTGGGATTTACTTTGTAATATTAATTCTTTTAAGGTGAAAATGATATGTTAGTACCAGGTACTGAGATTGCTACCGTATCTTTATGCCATCGTCCTCCTCCTCCTCCTCCTCCTCCTCCTCCTCCTCCTCATCATCATCATCTTCATCATCATCATCATCATCATCATCATCATCATCATCATCATCATCATCATCATCATCATCATCATCATCATCATCACCACCACCACCACCACCACCACCACCACCACCACCACCACCACCACCACCACCATCGTCGTCATCATCATCATCATCATCATCACCATCATCATCATCATCATCATCATCATCATCATCATCATCATCATCATCATCATGATATGATACGATATGATATGATATGATATGATATGATATGATATGATAACAGATTTATATAGCGCCTGGTATCCATTTAAAATGTTCACTGGCGCTTTACAAAGTGTCACTTAAATATGCTCTCTCAAAAAAAGTAGGTCTTTAGCCTAGATTTGAAAATTTCAGTACTTGATGCTGAACGAATATGACTTGGAAGATCATTCCACAAGGTAGCAGCGGCATATGAGAAAGAACGATCACCATAGAATCTGAGTCTTGTTCGTGGAGTTTTAAGAGAAACTTTGTCACTTGAGCGGAGAGATCTGGTTGGTTTATTAAGTTCGATGAGTGTAGTGAGGTAGTCAGGTGCGGTGCCGTTCAAAGCTTTGTAGGTAAGAAGTAATCATCATCATCATCATCATCATCATCACCACCACCACCACCACCACCACCACCATCATCATCATCTTCTTCTTCTCAGCATGGATATTCATAAGTGGTTCATAATATTTCAGATAATTGCACACTTTGATTCACAAAGTGACATCGACTTTGTTGACAAGAATTTAATGTCAGAGTGGAGTATGATTTTATGCATCATTTTACTTCATCAGTTTTAAATCATATATATTCTTTTTAATATGATCGATCGTTAACTCATTGTGGTTTCTTTATACATATATCTACTTACAGGACCTAGGCTGTGTGTAGCAAAACAGTTAGCTGAACAAGAGATATTCTTGGTCTTCGCGAATCTGATGAAGCGATTCTGTTTTCTGCCACCAGAGGGCGACGATGGCATCGACTTAAAGTCCACAAATCATAGTTTGCCTACCCCGGTAGTTTCCATGCTTCGAGTTGTCCGAAGATAAAAGTCTTTCCATGCATAAAGCAAACATTATGAACAGATTAAGCTAAAAATCAATATTCAAAATATAGTCAGGACTGCTTGCAGATGTTTTAAAACTCTTTTTACATCCATTCTGAGATGTTACACCAAATTAGTGAATACTATGGTATATTTATATATATATCCAGATATTCAAAGTGAAGACACTTATTTGACCATACTACAACGTAATGATTGGTAACAGGACTTCACATCACTGCTGGAAGGGCTACTACTTTAATTACTCCAATATCATTAATATTCCAATGTTGCCTTGAAAGATCATATCAACTCCAATATCATTAATCTTTTGCCTTGAAAGGTCATATATCATTGCACTTATGCATTATAATCAGGAATATCTCCTTGGTATGAATTATACATATGAAAATTATAAATCAATAAAAGCAGAGATAAGGGCTTTTCCTGTCAGTTGATAGCAGTAATCAATACAAGTGTACTAAATGCAGAAATAAGTCTGACTGGACTTTTTCCATCAGTTGGTAGCAGTAATCAATACAAGTGTGCTAAATGCAGAAATAAGTCTGACTGGACTTTTTCCATCAGTTGGTAGCAGTAATCAATACAAGTGTGCTAAATGCAGAAATAAGTCTGACTGGACTTTTCCTTTAAGTTGATAGCAGTAATCAATACAAGTGTACTAAAGGTAGAAATAAGTCTGACTGGACTTTTCCTTTTAAGTTGATAGCAGTTATCAATACAAGTGTACTAAAGGCAGAAATAAGTCTGACTGGACTTTTCCTTTAAGTTGATAGCAGTAACCAATACAAGTGTACTAAAGACAGAAATAAGTCTGACTGGACTTTTCCTTTAAGTTGATAGCAGTAATCAATACAAGTGTACTAAAGGCAGAAATAAGTCTGACTGGACTTTTCCTTTAAGTTGATAGCAGTAATCATTACAAGTGTACTAAATGCAGAAATAAGTCTGACTGGACTTTTCCTTTAAGTTGATAGCAGTAATCAACACAAGTGTGCTAAATGCAGAAATAAGTCTGACTGGACTTTTCCTTTAAGTTGATAGCAGTAATCAATACAAGTGTACTAAATGCAGAAATAAGTCTGACTGGATTTTTCCTTTAAGTTGATAGCAGTAATAAATACAAGTGTGCTAAATGCAAAAATAAGTCTGATTGGACTTTTTCTGTCAGTTGATGGCAGTAATTAATACAAGTGTACTAAATAAGTCTGACTTGGCATGACATCCCATGCACACGTTAATATGAATGATTGTACATGCCAATTCACACAGGCACAAATGTCCACACAAAAAGTACACATGGTACACATCATGTGTATGCATACATACAAAAACAAACATAGAAATACACTATTCAAAGAAAACATACAAATTCTAGTCATTTTCTTGCATATCACGTATTTATTAGTAATTCTATATAATCAATATTTACATGCTTAATATTATTCAAGTATAAACATTCCCTTCTAAAATATCTTCATTTAATAAATACATTATCAAAATATTGTAAATAATGAAAATTAAAAGTATAGCACCAGTTTACTTTCTGCATTGATTTCTGTATAAATAACATTAAAATAGTTATCACAAAAGGGATCAATAAGAATTCATACACAAGTATGAAAATTACAAAATAGTCATAATGAATAAAACTTCTCCAACGTTGATAAAACATTAAACATTTCAAAGGATTTCAATCAGGAGTATTTCAGTGTAAAATTTGGCACCATGAAATAATGCTGTCACTTTCCCATTTGGATAGCGCCCTCTATCACAGGTTTACCACAAGATAGACATTTGTTTATGTATATGTCCATGGTAGACAACAACAATAGTTCTACTAAAGTTTTGGTAGAAAGATTTTATATGTGAGTTAATGATTTGAATAAATATTTTAGTTTTCTTTCCTACAAGAGTTATATACATGGGAGCTAGTATCAGAACAAACAAATGAAAGAAGTTGAATCAATGTCTGTTGTTTGGCAGATGTTAGATGTGAAATTTACTAGCCAGTTTACTGAGTATTTGGGGAGTGAAATGAAGTAGACTATGTGACAACACCTCAGAAATGAAATACAAGCAGTGTCAGAAACTGGCTATCCATCATTTCTTAATCCATGAGATTAGATTATTTTAAAATTCTGTTCACGCCCTTAGTTAAAAAGATCTGACCCTCTCCTCCTTCAGTGCAAGTATTACTGAACTATTGTAAACTGAACGATAATGAGACTATAATACAGATTTTAAATCAAGCACTGTACTGTGTACATGTGTTAACCAGTAGCGGCTGACAGTTGTACTCTGCACCTTGATGTCATGCACTAAACATGTACTATATTCTACCCCTACTTACAACTCATTCACAACAACCAGTACCACTCTGACCTGTGTATGTGACTTCCTGAATACATAGTGACAAAACACCACCTCCAGGGTAGCTTTGTTAGTCTGATCACGTTTGGTATCTAGACCTACACAAGGTCACAGGATGTACATATGTATATACACAAATCAAAGAAACATTGTGCACTGGTTGTCTATTTTTTGTCTCTCTCTTTGTTGTCTGGTTTAATAGACAACTTAATCTCCTGGCTACATTATTCATCTAACTTGCTGTAGAGGTGCACTGTTTAGCATAGCTCAAAGTATTAGGTTTTTAAAACAAGACTTAAGTTACATCTCTTTGAGAGAGTTTACATGTACAATAATCTACAGTTAAGTATCACTGATTGCTGTAAGTGTTGTACAAAATGTCATTATTTTGATTTGGTTTGAGTTAAATTTGAATGGGTAGACAATCTGACGTTTGACAGTTTGAATTTAAGAGACACAAATCTTAGAGAGAGCAAACATCATGGTAATGTTTAACCTGTCCATACCTGGAGACCAGTGTATCTTTAATAGTTCAAATCAAAAGGCTGATATTGCTGGAGTTGATTGACATGCTCATTCCATGGCCGCTTTAAAAATTATCTCACATTTACAAATTAATTGTTTGTTTGTCAGAAAACAAGAATGTGTGATTCCATATATAGACTCTAATCATACTAAATTTATTTCAAATTTCAAAATGTAAATTATTTTTCAACATAAGATTCCCCCTTGGCATATTTTCTTAGTAGAATACAACAGGTACTTACAGCTGCCTAGTTTTTTTGATTTGGTTAGAAAATGAAAACACTTGATGTTTCCTTCACAATTACTAATTGCATGAAAAATTTAACCTTGAATTAAGTTTGTTAGTATTTGTGTCTATGTATAGAGCAAGAAGTCACCATTGTTACCAGATGAATAAGTCTTGTAGACTTGAAACATTCCATGGACTATTTAATTTCCAATTGTGAGTTTTGTTTATATTGGTATTATATCTTCATATTCATTAATTCAAGTTTGAGTTCATACAATAGTAAAATTCCTTTCATTGAAGGTTTTACCATAAAAATGACAGCTAAAACAGGAATCATTCGCCAAAAGACTACAGGTAACTTATTTACATTTTATAATCAAAGTTGATTATTTGGCAAAATGAGGTTGTTATTTTACTTACTAAAAACACTTTTGCTGTTCAACTTATCAAGATTGTTACTGAGAAATCCAACTGAAAAGTTGAAATAATGTAGACAAACTCTCCCTTCAATCACAATTCTGGTGTGTTCAACAGTAAAAGTACTCTTTTATCTAGCAAGTAAAACAACCTAAGCTTCTCAAATCATCAGTTTTGATCATTAACTGATCAAATGTTATGTATATAGTCTTCTGGTGAATACTTTCTGTTTAGAAGCATTTATAGGCACTAATTAAATTGTACAAAAATTCCAAGTAAAAATATTATAGGAAAATGTCTATATATCTATAATATTACAAGCAGTTAGTAAATTAACTGTGGCCTGGTTTCAGAGTAGGTTGACCTAAATTGAACAGTTTATACACATACAGTAGAAAATGCAAAGGTTCATTGTCTTTTGATTACCTAACTAAATATGCAATGTAAATGAACTTGAAAATAACATGGCTTAAAATAGTATGAATGTCAATTAAATGTATTTTGATGCAAAAAGAATTGGTTGAAATGAAATAGTTTCAACCAATTTGTCAGGAGTACACAAACTATTTTAACACCATGTTTAGATTTGATTGTCATAAACTCAGTAACTACACCATACCTGTATCAACATTACTTATAAATTGAAATGTTTATCAATTTATCAAAACCCCCCCCCCCCATTAACCATTGGTATAATTGATAAAGTCATTTATCAATTTATCAACCCCCCCCCCCCCCATTAACCATTGGTATAATTGATAAAGTCATTTATCAATTTATCAACCCCCCCCCCCCCCCCCCATTAACCATTGGTATAAATGATAAAGTCATTTATCAACCCCCCCCCCCCCCCATTAACCATTGGTATAATTGATAAAGTCATTTATCAATTTATCAACCCAACCCCAAACCCCCAACACAAAACAACAAGACAGTATTAATAAATGGCAATATGGCTACCTAAGAATTCAATACATAGCTTGAAAGAGGACAGTTCCTCTTCTTTACTCTCATCTGTGTATTGCAAATCAAAATATTGAGTTGTCATTATAACACTTCCAATCACTTTACATAAGGTATTATTCCATGGGTTTTGCCATTATGCTTTTTTAGTCCCACTTAAATTACTATTCTTCTCTTTGGCCTTGGAACATAGACATTCTCTCTGTTCAATTGTTGGAGAGTCAGACGGGACCAATTATAAAGTCTTCAAGTTATATTCTAGTAGTGGATTCACAGATTCAGTGTGTAAGTACTGTCCAGTGATGATTACTACAGGAAATGAGATGTAGTTCTAAGGCCAAGAAATCATGCATTCAAGGTTGGATGATCACAGACACAATACTGCAGTGCTACATCTTTGTCTTGGCAAACCTCAAATCTTTGATACAAACTCAGCTGTTTTACCTGTGAATATAAACACATGTAATGAGAGAGATAACAAACACAGCATGGCGGTATTGCTGTAGTAGGTTAGTGTAAGTCAGGCCCATCCTGGCAGCATTTACAATGTAACTAGCAATTTACTTTTAGTCAGCTGTAGGTTTCTGATCAGAGTGTAGTGAAGATGGGCAAATGTTTTAGAAATTGTTTAAGAGCATATGCTACACAATAACTATGTTGATGTATATAATATTAGTCTAGCTCTCTTTTTGAGAGGGTTATGGTGGAAGGAGGGGGGGGGGATATGCTTCTTTTTGGACTGAATGCTTGAATTGTATGTATACTATGCAGGTGTAACAAAAAATGAGTCAATATTCTGAACTCACTTGAAAATTTAGCTAAATGTTTACAGTTTTCAGTTAAGGTGATGATTACAGGGGAAAGTGACAACTCTTTGTACATCAGTGCCTTCCTACTACAACATTTCACAACATATCCTTCAACTGGGTCCACATGCCAACACCAACCAATCACTCTTGATGTTACATTTTGATATGCCATAACAACACAGCCAATCACTCTTGATGTTACATTTTGATCCAATGCCATAAAAACACCTACCAATCACTCTTGATGTTACATTTTGATTTGTTAACAACTGGTAGACTGAATTAGCTACTAAAACTATAATGTGATTTTGTAAGAAACTGGGTTTTCATATTTATTTTTGTGAGTATAAGGATATACACCTAGAGTCCAGTTGTGTGGGGATTTCTTGCTCTTGCCTTTTCCAATACCATGTCTGGCAAATGGCATAACATCATTACGTTGATGACATCGGAATGATTAGGACAAAAGCTACATGTATGTAGTCACTTCAAAAACTAGATTCCAATAAAGTAACTCTACTATTACTAATATTATAAAATGGAGTCAGGTATCAAATTCTATTCTACTTATCTCAGTAGTTACTACATTTTTATCACATTGTTAATATGGTGATGCAACATAAAAGACTGGTAAAGCCATGTCTTAGTTTTTAATTAGGTTTTCTAGATAGGGCCCTACTAAGTGGTGTTTTAAGTACACTTATGGGTAGTGTCAGACTCTTCATATTATATCACTATCTCATCATTAAAAACTGTAATTCTTAAATTCACATATTTGCTATATTACA
Organism: Glandiceps talaboti; assembly: GCF_964340395.1. NCBI lineage: Eukaryota > Metazoa > Hemichordata > Enteropneusta > Spengelidae > Glandiceps > Glandiceps talaboti. The sequence goes on along the minus strand of NC_135549.1, from coordinate 2,855,776 downwards.
AACCAACACTCTGTACATTGTCTCTGTTTTATTAAAAATATAAATATTTATGTTAATCCTTCAATTGACAAAATCAGAAAATTATAAAATGTATGTGCTTATACGTAACTATAAATATCCCATAATTTCCTTCACTTAGCCTTAAAATACTTGTAATACTTTGTAACACCAGGGTCATATCAAAACCACACAGTGACAATTAATGCTCACAATGTAAGTATTTCAACCTGTAAACCAAAGACAAAATTCTAGAGCTGAGAATGTGTACCTAATTAGTATATTTACCCGTTTGATATCATGTTGATCATCAATGACAGCCTGCCATGTGGTAGCCTTCTCCACTGTTTGAAATGTTATCTGATATAATTCATTCCATCTTGTATTAGGTGATGGGTTGCTATTTACAAATATATGTAGAATCTTGTGTAGATGTAGCTCCAAACAGGAACTTCTTGTATTCTGTTGTTGAATAGCTGTTTGTGTTTGTTTCTACAAGGTAAATAATAAATACAATAGTATGACCAGTCTTCCAACTAGAACATTTTCACACAGAGCTGAGAGATTAAGAAAACTTTCTGTGGATCTTGTACTCATTGCATACAATTATAGCAATAATGTTTACAGTATTACACTACAGTGTAAATACCAATAGTATGTGTGCTCACAGGTGCAAGTAATCCACTTGTATATATGCAACACTATAAGAATATGTGTCAGGAATGTCTGAAGGACTATACACCAAGATTGCAATTTATTAAGCATGAACCTTAGGCTATTAAGACTTGTTCTAATTCAATTATTAAACAATATAATATATATAGACTAAATTCATGTGTGTATATATATAATATATATCTCGCTCTCTCTTCCTATCTATCTATCTCCCCCCCCTCCTTCTCTCTCTCTCTCTCTCTCTCTCTCTCTCTCTCTCTCTCTCTCTCTCTCTCTCTCTCTCTCTCTCCCCCTCCCTCCCTCTCCTTCCCTCTCTCCCTCTCTCTCTCTCTCTCTCTCTCTCTCTCTCTCTCTCTCTCTCTCTCTCTCTCTCTCTCTCTCTCTCTCTCTCTCTCTCTCTCTCTCTCTCTCTCTCTCTCTCATACACATGTATATATAGATGTGTACAATACTCACTTGTTTATGTTTATTATTGATATATTCTATGGCTATGTCTGTCATACTGAAATGTTTGCTGCCCCACTCTGATGATTCAAGTTTCTGTTGAAATAAAATAACAAAGTAAGGATGAAAGGATTTAAATGGACAATGAGTATGCCAACCTAACAAATAGATGTTTATAAAACAAGGCAGTCTATCTAAGGTATACAAGTCTATAATTTGTTAGAATCCACTAGAGAAAAATCAAGTATCTCAATAATGTTTGGTAAAATTTAAAACTTTGTCGATATCATAACTACGGTAAATAAAGGGAGTAGTACTTAGTACACTAATACACCTACCCCAACATTTCAACAAAACAGAAATTTCACATTCATCTATATCTGTATATCATGTATGCTTCCCATTGTCTAATGTGCACACGTTTTACACTGTTCACCGAGAGAGAAACTTGTGACAGATATAAAGAGCAAATGGTCATTTCTCCTCCACACTTCATAAGAAGCCAAATGTCAAGTTGTAACGGCTGTTTGTGAGTTTGTTTTACCTTGAAGTCCCCTTTTACTCATCTTGGTAGTCAGTGATATACTGTGGCTGTCCAAATTATGATAGCTATAATTCTCCAAGATTAAACAAACCTTGTGGTTTTCTTTACGACTATTGCAATAAAGTGGCTAGGAAACACTCTTAAATAATGTTTATTTAAGTACAAGGATATATTGATAATATGATATCTCTCACCCTCATTGTACCACACACACAGCTCCATGACGGAAGGCCTGCTTCCTCACAACTTCGACTTCTGAGGATCATAAAAAGAAAAGATAAAATCTCATATAAAATTTTTTTTTCACTTGATCATGATTAAATAAGCAAGTTGCTGTATACTTTACAGAGATCAATTTATTGCTATATACTTTACAGAGATCATTTTGTTTGTATATACTTGTGCCATCAATGATATTTTGATAATCCCAACATTTTTCTTAGTTCAACCAAGGAAAATACAAGTGACCTAAGGGGCTTTGTCACTATGAGTTGGACTACAAAATGAGAAGAGACAAAAGTAAGTTCACGAGTATGTTTTGGCTGAATGAAAAAAATATAAGAAAATACAACTATAACTGCACATGAATAATTTATGACAATTGTGCAACTTTAATTTTGACACAAGTTCTAGCAACACAGAACTAATGATGTAGATGCACTTTGTTGTGACCTAGTACAGTCAGTGTATACATCCCATATATTTTGTTTTAGTGCATTAAACTTGGTCTGAGTGTGGTATAATGTAATGTGTGTACATCACATTTAGTCTACCAGTGATTTACAGTGCACTCATATAATGATTGCATACCAGCTGTTGTGGTGTTATTTTACAAAATGTAATTCTATATAAATGGCAGAATTTTATTGCATATAACATTACTGTTTCAATAGCCAAGGAATTTCCATACAAGCAATACAAACTTCACTCTACTAACATAACATGTACTGTAATCATGGTGTCCAAATTTGTCTTGCAGCCAGACTTGTGACTATCGTCTCTTCCTTAGTTAATAAGGTGCATGAAGTGCACCCCGAGCGACGAAGCTGTGAAAATGGCAGGATTTGCTTTCCTACATATAACATGTACTGCAGTGATCAGTGTGCAAATCTTTGCTGTCTAACAGAACATGTAGTTACAGTTTACTTACAAGTTTCAACTTTTTACTACCAGATGAAAACAGAGCTGTTTTAGAGAAAAGGAACATCCTGTACATCATAATACTATTTGGGCTCAGATTAATTTGAGTGTACAAGTGTAGCTGGCTTTGTCATAAATACATTCAACAAGATTTAAAAGCCTGGAAAACAGCTTGCTAACATTTGTTGGCACTGAAGGCACAGGAAGATTGAAGTCCAATGCAAACACAATTACCAATTTGTCTAAGAGCACCTCATTTATAAGATATGATATCTTTTCTTCTTCCCACTCTCAGGAATATATTTCCATGTACATAAGCTTTCTTGTTTTGGTGAACTGGAAAGCACACAGTTCCTGGTTTTGACAGAATTTGAAAACTTTCACCTCTAAAATGAAATACATCCTGCCAAAAGATGTAAGTTGATACATACCTTGAAATAACATTTGATAAAAGATTCTTAGATTGTGGTGCTAAAGTTCCACCAATGTCATCGATGTATGGATAATGTAGTAAAGATTTCATTGTTTTATGTAGATCTGCATGAACCTGTAAATAGAAAGTTATTAGTAAACTAGGGTTGCTGAGAAAATTCAGATTCCAAAGGCTGATGTTTCAAGGACCTGTCTTATTTTAACAGAAAATTCATCAATTTCTATTTTCAAATTTTTGTAACTTTTTCTAAAAACCATATGTGATTTACAAAGGTTATAACACACAAGCAGTTCAAAGTTTTACCTTTGAGATTTTGATCTGTCTTCTCTTGGTTGACAATGTTCATCAGAATGACAAATTTCATAGTTAAAGTTGATCATGAAAGCTCAATGCTAAAAACACTTTGAACTGCTTCTACATTACAAGGTTTAAAAATCATTTAATCTATCAAGCTGATGATTTTGCTTGTCATAAACTTTATGTGAATTCTTACTTTATTTTTCAGTCAAATCATGGACAGTGGAGAAGTTCTCAGTTCTCCACTGTCTATGGTCAAATTAAATGCTTTAAAAATACATGAAGCACTCTACAACATTGTGGTGATCCACTGAGTAAACAGAGATTAACTGAAGAGCAGGCAAATAAAACTTACATGTGTTAAAGACAGTTTAATAAACACTTCACAAAAGGGTTCTTATCAGGCAATTATTGGGGTTAATTGTTTGAAAATGACAAACATACTTGTACATACTAGTACTCAAGAGGTAGGTACACAGGTAATATCAAGTGTAAATAGTTTCACTTTGTCTTTGTTTACTATACATCAGTTCAAGTTTTGGCAAACTTCTCAACCACTCAAAAATTCAAATTTACAGGTATACATATCAGAACTCTGGTTGGTCAGGGCATAGAAGTATAACCCCACTTATTACTTATTTATACTTCCATGTGGGGTTACACTTCCATGTGGGGTTACACTTCTATGTGGGGCTATACTTCCATGGTCAGGGTGACAGCATGGAAGTATGGGGTTATACTTCTATGGAGAGAGAAATGTAGGCCTAAAAATAAGTGTCAACACTAAGTTCATCTTTTCTATCATTGTCATAAATTTCTTTACTCAATGTATCTATTTGGTATTTAAAAACCAAACAAACCAAAACATGTTAAGCTAACGAGGTAGTAATCTGTTAAAAAATAAATACTTGTTCACTTTCACTGATTTATTTTGCCATAAATAAGCCTTTTATTTTCATATTTTAAATTCCTACATCACTAAAACTGTCAGCATTGTCATTCCACCAGGAAAACGCTATTCAACAATATCCTAGTACTAGATAAAAAATATTTGCACACTGACAGAAGTGCATACATTTATAAAATGCTTCAATACTTACAATGTATCTTTGTTGATTTGTTATAAGTGTTTCTAATATTGTAGGACTTTCATATATGATCCATGAAGGCAGCAGTAGAGATAGAAATGGTAGGTATGATTCATAGTGTCCACCGATATGTGATGGATTGGACTTGTATGGTTTGCCATGATCTCCTAATATTATCTGTAACACAAATACACATAAATGTATACGTCACACATACATGTCACACATTGGCCATGATTTGAATCAATCTTCGAAAGAGAACATATCAAAATAGATATATCATTTTTCATAATTCAATTTTTTCTTTATTAACTTTAAGTCTCAATATTTTGTGTCAGGTGATCTTCCATTCACCTTTATAATGTTTGACACTCCACTGACAACAATATGTGATATGATAAAATCTAAGTTATGAATTGAGGATTTTCCACATACGATATGATCACGATGTACAGAAGAAATTCTGTTTGGCTATACATTTCCTACTTTCCTACTTTTCATTTTAGTCTCAACACCGTTCCATGTCAACATGACTGTAGAAACATTGTGACCAAAATATGGGTTCTGGAAGACTAGGGTTGTAAAACAGAAGTGTCCAACAATTTTCAGCAAAAAAACAAATTATAATAAAATCCACTGATGGTGAAATGCTTACTTCATGTTAATTTACATCAGAAAATTCTTTTAAGTTTTATTATTTTTTACTGATTGACAAGGGCAGGCCATATATATGTAAACTTATCTATAGGTTCTTGAATTCAACTATCTTTAAAGCAAACTCAACATTAAGGTTTCTAAAATTTGAGGTGATGACTTAATTCAGTACACTGTAAAACAACTAGAAATAACTATGTATAAATAAACATGTAATCATGTGGTCAAAGCAGGACTGTGCCTATCAAAGACAAAACCATGTCGTTAGCTAGTTCTTGTGGTATGCTAGCCCTTACCCTCTGCAACTGGTGAGCATTTTAACTTTATAGCTGGTACATTTAGCCGTCGACATGATTTAGCTTTGTCCAAATTTGATAATTGTGAGTCCCCTGGGTCATATTAACTGATGAATCACTAAATACACATTTATGATTTACAACTTGAAGTATAACAAACATAAAATCACAAAGTAGCTAACAAGACGACATTAAGAAGATTGAAAACAGTATTCACAACCTATTGTACTGTCAGAAACAATCAAGTCTTGTTTGGTTAGTTTTTGTATGGCCCTAGTATTGACCAGTGCTTTTGTCATTTATCTGAAGGACCCTGCAACTACAACTTTAGTTATACAATAAGTTGGATGAAAAGACAAATTTATGTATGTTGCATAATTTGAACTCAATGTTTCCACAACAATGGCGCGATGGAAGGTCTCTATTCACCAGTGAAATACTCAATGGACCCTGCCTGACTACAGGTGCTGGTAAAGTTGTTATATCATACCAAGCTACAAGTGAGGCTGAACAAGCAAGCTACACTGTAGGAGTGTCAGCCTCACTCACATAGTTCTCTATGCTATATAGTAACTTCACAAACACATACATGACTGACTGGCCTATAAACAACACACGGATGACTGGGTCTTTTTGTTCATGTACACTGTATGAATAACAGTACAACTATTAAGTGAAGTTTAGTCCTGTTTATACCTTGGACCTGTATAAATCAATGCACAGAAAATCTTGGCTCATACCAGAATCAAAAGTTTCCCCTTCATGTTACCAGATGATGTAACTATCTGTTCGCTGTTCAATTTAGCTTTGGAAGTGGCTTTGAAGAGCTTAATAGCTTTAACCTCAAATCAAAGAGTTTTACTTCAGTGTTAGTTTTTATTTATATTCCAAACTTACTACCTCCCTTTAGCTGTATATAAATATCTAAATATTTGGATGAGATAATAGCATACTCACCACAATCAGATTAGGATTATCTTGAGTAACAGTTCTAATGAACTGTACAAGGTCGTAATCCACTTGATTGACAGATATCTCTTCAGCTCTATAATATAAATCAAATCAGATATATAATACAATACTGATACATAAATATATATGTGTGTGTGAGCAAAGCAATGAGTAGAACAGTCCTGATAAATAAATTCAATCCTGACATTTCAAATGAATATTGTTTGACAAACGATACAAAGGCAAGCTTAAATACAAGTAGGTTATCATCTGATATGATCTATGTATGATCTATGTGTTGTGGCATAGAACAAAACACTGCAAGTTCTAATAAACGGTAAATACAGTAAGAAAGATCTAAAAATATATAAATATAAATATATGGTATGTGTGTGTGTGTGTGTGTGTGTGTGTGTGTGTGTGTGTGTGTGTATGTATGTATGCATGCATGCATTATGTATGCATTATGTATGTATGTATGTATGTATGTATGTATGTATGTATGTATGTATGTATGTATGTATGTATGTATGTGTGTATGTATGTGTGTGTATGTGTATGTATGTGTGTATGTGTGTGTGTATGTGTGTATGTATGTATGTATGTATGTATGTATGTATGTGTGTATGTATGTGTGTGTATGTGTGTGTATGTATGTGTGTGTGTCTGTGTATGTGTGTGTGTGTATGTATGTATGTATGTATGTATGTATGTATGTATGTATGTATGTGTGTGTATGTATGTGTGTATGTATGTGTGTATGTGTCTGTGTGTGTGTATGTATGTGTGTGTATATATGTGTGTGTATGTGTGTGTATGTGTGTATGTGTGTGTGTGTGTGTGTGTGTGTGTGTGTGTGTGTGTGTGTGTGTGTGTGTGTGTGTGTGTGTGTTGGCATTGTTCCCTCACAAGATGACATACAAGATTAGACGATTCTTTTTGTTCACAGCTGACCTCAGTATTGTATAACCAATTTTTAAAGAGGTGTGAAGGGGTGGCTTTAAGTCCCCCCCCCCTGAAAAAGAGACAAAGTTGGCAAAACTATTACAAATAATTAAATTGATTAAAAGTTCATTTGAATGAGTACATTGTATATTCACTCATACAGCCATTAGTAAGTGCAATGTCTAACATTGCTCTTGTAGGGATGAGTAAAAATAGCACCAATGGCGTTGTAGCAACACTGTACAGTTTTTTAAAATGTTTATCCACATGCTGAACGATTCAAGGTATAGGAGGTGTTCATTTGCTGAATGATTATCCTGTTGCCTATCCAGCCCAGTTGTTATCTTTGCAATATACGCAATCATTTGGCTGTTGTTATGTGCATGGTCATGTTGCTAGACATATTTGCATACATTTTTTGAAAGTTCATTCACTTGTCTACGAATCCCTGGTGTTACCTTTGCAATATACATGATCATTTGGCTGTTGCTATGGGTGTGGACTGGTTACTAGGCACATTTACATACATTTTTTGAATGTTTTGTTCACTTGTCTAAGAATTCTTGTTATCTTTGTGAAATACACCATCGTTTGGCTGTTTCAATGGGTGTGGGTGTGGTCATGGTTTCTAGGGATATTTACGTACATTTTTTGAAAATTTATTCACTTGCCTATCAGATGATGTTGGTATTTTAGCAAAATATACTGGCATTTGGTTGTCACCATATTTCAGTCTCACTGACCGAGTACATTTTGAGATATAAGTTTTTGACCAAAATTCACATTTTTACACCTAAGTTGCATATCACAGATGAGATCATTATATGCTTAGTATTTCTTCAGTTATACATTTCCAAATGCATCCCATTAAATTTCAGCCCAATCTGCTCAGTAGATTTGGAATTAAAGATTTTTGACTAAAAAGACATATTTTTAGACCTAATTTGCATATCACTGATGAGATCATCATGTCATGAACAATTCTCAATCTACACACCCCCTCAAAGAACGTTCCCACCAAATTTCATTCCAAACTGTTCAGTAGTTTTTGAGTTTACTAAGTTTTATGACCAAAAATGACAACCTGTAATGCAATCATTTTGCTTTGAACAATTTCTTGACTAGACTCAACAAGTAATGTGCCCACAAACAATTGGTCTAGTGGTTTTTGAGTTTAAGTCGTCCACACACACACACACACACACACACACACACACACACACACACACACACACACAAACATACACACACACACACACACACACACACACACACATTGCGCGCACACACACACACACACACACAGAGAGACAGACGAATGGACATACACAGCACATTGTAGCAGAACTGAACTTTATCAGTTCAGTTGTGCTAAAAATAGCACATGGAAACAATTATCCCCATACTTGGCAGTAATTACAGGATAATTAGTGTCTCTATTTCTGGACATTGTTAATATTCACTCACCTGTGGCCAGCATTCAAGTCCATTGCAGCCCATTTAGCGGGGTACTTTTGTTGTAGGAATTCTTTAGTATAGTTAAACAGGTACTCATGTAGCATATGATTACCATCACAGAAACCAGCTAATGTATTGGGGGCAACCTGCAAGGAAAAAATATCAACAATTTCATTCAACTATCTGTCAACCAGAAAATCTGGGGTCACTCAAAATTTCACGGGAGAAAAGATCGCATTGATTTTTACAAACTGATAGTGTATCATTTAGTCACAGACAGTCAATCTCTTTATAGTTTTTATGCACTCATGCATTACAACCATTTCTTGTAGAGTTAACCATGGGTGTAATGTTATCTTGTGTAAAACTCCCAGAGAATGTAAATGTGTGAACTGTTTTCACTATTCAAGCTACAATAAGCTAACTTCAAAGAAGAAAAGCCTGGAAGGAAATAATACTAAACAGTAAGGATTTTGTACAAGATGTAAGGATTGATAACCACCCATTATGTTAGTTTCCTGAGAACCTTTATTATATACACATCGTGAAGTTTATTAAACTACGACATAACATTGCATTTTCTTTCAAGTATTCTTCTATTGAAAATGAAATTTATTAACCTCAATAGTGTTTTCACCAGTCCTCAAAATTAGAAAATGTTCGGGAAGTTGAACGGTGAACACTCGCGACCAGTTTGGATGTAGATAGATGAACGTCTTAACACTCATTAAATAGAGTTTGACAGATTAGGATTATCTGCTTTAGACTATCAAATATTGGATTATCTGCTTTAGACTATCAAATATTGGATTATCTGCTTTAGACTATCAAATATTGGATTATCTGCTTCAGACTATCAAATATTATTACCTCTTTATTTTCTAGTTTCACCCATCCATGTTCCACATGTGGTAGGGTTGGTGGTCGATAATGACATTCCTATAAGAAAGTGAAATACCACATTTAGCACATTTCCTACAATCAGGTTTACAAACACTTTTCAACTCCTCAGTGAGAGGATGATGGGGAAAAAAAGGCAGACTTCACAACTCAGTTAATTTATCTTTTGGTGTACGCAATCACTTTTTTTAATCAATGAATTTATAAAAGCTGCACTAGGTGCAATTTGAAAACTTTTTTGAAAATATTTTGTTAAACTCGTATTGAATCAAGTGTGGATGAACATATTTTGTTGTTGCTGTATTCTGTATGTTACAATAAATCAACTCAATCAAATTGATTTTCGGGTCCACACATAAAAATCAGCACCCTCAACAGCAATCATGATTTCAACCTGTTTCTGTACTGCTTATGGGTAATATCTATCACTAATTAACATGTACAATAGCTCATATTTATAGATACTTCTAATCATTATATATGTGAAGTGGTTGTACCTATTCTATCAAAAACTCAAAAGGATTTTGACGACCAGATTTTGACAGGCAAGTTGACGATAAGTAGGCTACAGGTGGCAAAGTTTACTATAAAGTAGGCTACAGGTGGCAAAGTTTACTTAAAAATATGTGAAAGGTTGGACTTGTTAAGTTTGTGGTGAAAATCTCACTTTATTTCGTTCACAATATTGAATCTTAAACTGATGATGACAAGACAACCAAAGACATAATGGAGAGACGAAGACTTTCACTTTCTTGATATTTTTGGTATTTCAGTGTCACTGTGAAATTTAACAGATATATTATTCAGAACTTTTCTTTACTATCTGCATCACCTATCAAAACTACTCCATACATTTTGAAGTGTGGTAAACATTACCAAATTATTCTGAGAATTTGCTCTGGACAACAATTGGGAAAATTTTCAAAATTTGTAATAGGAGAAGAAACAATAAGCTATGCAATATAGTCATGAATTTGCTTTGCAGCTTGACAATAAGGAATTATTTACTGTCAAATAACATTTTTAAAGAAGTTTAGAAATAAATTACTAGTAGTCTCTTAACCTCTGAGTCAGACTATCGGTTTGCTATAAAATGATTTCCAAACATCATCACCTGTTCACAAGTGACAGACATGACTTGCATGTCAAATACAATCAAACCCATCTTTCATTACTTCTGCAGCTTTCAGACCATTATGTACATCCCCCATGTTACAGAGGAGGTCACTGGATGTATTTGAATGTTTTTGGGCAGACTAGAGGACATTGAATTCTTTGTTCTACATCAGACTATCCATTTACTGTATAATGACCCTAATTCATTCTCTTTAATAACTAATAGACACATAACAGATCATTACTAAGATATACGAGGATAGAACTCATCTTTGCTTTCATCAGTAATTACTTTTGCAGCTTTCAGGTCAATCTGCAAATCTTCCCACGTGAAAGCATCTCACAGATATGCCTTTGTACACTTTTTATGACAAGTTCACAAAATGAATTAATGTCAAATGTTCTCCAGCAGCTGTTCATGAACTTTTAATGCATGGAGATAACTTTCACATTAAATACAGCCACAAATAGATGACAACAGCAGCTAGAATCTTAACCTTGAACTTCAACTTTACAAGAAGGCACTAGATACTCTTCACCAAAGCACAGAAAGATACCATACTGAATGAATCATGGACTACCATACAAAGCATGACACTTCAATTTGAATTTCACATAGTATGTACCCAGCGTGAGGGATGTCATACTAAAATAACAAAAATTCCATCCCGGCACCACAATAAATTTAAAAAGTCTTGTAAAAAATTTAATTTAAGATTCTGGATAAAAATGATCATCCACAACGTGGTAAATTAAAACATTAATATATGTTTTGACATCTTGTGACTAGTCTGTGAAATATACATTTCTTTATTAAACATGAGATTGTTCTGACCATATGACACATCTGGTCTGATAACCATGAACTTAAAGAGAATACATGCAAACAAATACATTGTAAAATCTTATACATACTTGAAGGCCAGTCTTAAATTGCCCCTGAAGAATTGCTTCCTGGGTGGGAAGTTCTTAAATGCAAAATACACTTTTGGGAGTAAAACAATGGCAACACACTTAACAGACTTTTATTTGAACCTGGTATGGGCAAACGAGAGAGTGTGATAGCAATTAGGATTATAATGTGGGTGTAAAAAACAGTTGTATGGCAAAGATATAGAACTAGTTTATCCTGTCTGTGTTGCTGGACTGATAAGATAATACTGATCCAAAACAGGGGAATGTACAGTAATTGTCACTTACTTTGCATGGTGTTCTAGTTCCCATCATTCCACTACAGTAATTGTCACTTACTTTGCATGGTGTTCTAGTTCCCATCATTCCACTACTGTTATCAATACCATACATTGTTAGGTAACCACGTTTGGCTGCATATTGCCATATCCATTCTTTGATCTCCTTGGCATACCTGAATTAAAAGTATTTCATATTTCATTTAATCTTCAAACTTGTAATGGTTCTTGCTAACGGTCTATTGCGCAATTAAACTGTGTTAATGACTTTATAGCAAGAATACCTGTACAATGCATGTAACAGTAACAGAAATTATGTCAACATTTCAATGTACAAACTCTACCACCTAACATGTCAAAATATGTAATCAAGAAAATTGTTTGACTTATATACACGTATGTACCCAAATAGAATTGTCAATTTTATATATGGTTGTGATAAAGTTATATCTTATCTCATCATATCTTACAATACAATACAATACAATACAATACAATACAATACAATACAATACAATACAATACAATGCAATACAATACAATGCAGTACAGTACAGCACAGCACAGTACAATACAGTACAATACAGTACAGTACAATACAATACAATACAATACAATACAATACAATACAATACAATACAATACAATATGCCATAACTCTGGAAGTGTATAACATATATATTTTAAATATCTAAATCTGAAATGAGACTTACATAGCCATCTTGACTTTATCTGAATTCAAATCCTGATAGTGTTCACCAGAAAACATGGGTGTTAGATTTAGTATTGTTGAATCTGACAGTGCATTCACTCTATTAAACAGGAATGCTTGGTGTGAAGCCTTAGTCTGATTATCCACATTTCCACTTCTTGACTCTCCTGAAAGAGAACAATGGAAATTAAGTATTGTAAGAATAATTTTAATTTGAATACTGATCATAATTTTGACTTGGCAAAGTTTTGTCAAATAGCTATGGTTTGTATGTTTGATACAATTCAGGATATCTGTCTACATTTTAAATCATTTATTGCCATGGAATGCAAAGTAAAATACTATCAAGAAACCAGTAGTATGATTTTTGGCATATGCGTATTTCTTTCCATTCTTACATGTACATGACATGTGTTTTATATTTCAACATTTTTGGTTTGTATATAGTGACTCCAAAGCATTCACCATCCTGTTTGATAGCAGAGAACTACTGATGTAGAACTCATTAGAAATACAGTATGTGTGAACTCTATAACAAACGGCCTCCAGGTGAAAGCAAAACGTACACCACTGATGTACATGACTATACTCAAATATAAATACAGTATGTTTAAACTCAAACTGCCTCCAGGTGAAAGCAAAACACCACTGATGTACATGTAAATACTCAAATATAAATACAGTATGTGTGAACTCTATAACAAACTGCCTCCAGGTGAAAGCAAAACAACACTGATGTACATGTATACTCAAATATAACACAGTATGTGTGAAATTGACAATGAATCGAGATATGATATCACCATCCTGCATCATGGGTTGGTGAGAGTATTCAATCCTGATTCTTTACAAATACAGGATGAATTCAACAATCAATAGAGATAGTACTAGTTGTCACCATCCTCCATCACGGGTCGGTGAAAACAAAGTGCTCCTGATGTAGAACTCTTAACAAACAGAGGATGTACGAACTCGACAATTGATAGAGATAGTACTAGCTGTCACTGTCCTTCATCATGGGTTGGTGAAAACAAAGTGCTCCTGATGTAGAACTCTTAACAAACAGAGGATGTACGAACTCGACATTCGATAGAGATAGTACTAGCTGTCACTGTCCTTCATCATGGGTTGGTGAAAACAAAGTGCTCCTGATGTAGAACTCTTAACAAACAAAGGATGTATGAACTGACGGCAATCGATAGAGATAATTCTAGCTTGTCACCATCATCCATCAGGGGTTGGTGAAAGCAAAGTGTTCCTGATTTAAAACTCTTTACAAACACAGTGATGTGAACTAGACAACCAATAAAATTATTTCCTGTATCCAGTGAACATAAAGTGTTCTTGATGTATGAACTCGAAAACCAATACAAATCTACATTCACTGTATGTATCACATGTGGAATGCAAGGTGCTCCTGATGTATGACATACCACTTTCAAAAACAATATGTATGTGAATTGAACAAGATCATTGAAGATAGAAATACTTTCACTGTCCTGTATCACAGTGAAAACAGTGTGCTACTGATACAGAAGAACACATACAAATACAGTATGTATGAACTTCAAGCTACTTGGCAAAGAGCAATGTGATGTAGATTTGGAATTCTAACAAACTGCCACGGTGTGTGAACTTCTTACTATATGGGTTGAACTACTTACATAATTGTGAATCACAGTAAAAACAAAATTTTACTGATGTACAACTCTTACAAATATACAGTATGAATTTCCTCAGCTGATGAAATATTGAAAAGGAGAAAGTATTGTGTCGATAAACATTTTATAGAAAAAATACTTCACGCTCTAAAAGGAATTTGCCAGCCACTCTGATACTGCTATATCAAGCCAATACCTCAGATACTGTAGGTCGTGGGATCAATTCTTTTTATCACATTTGGAATCACATTTAAAAAATTTGCAGTTACTATTTTCACTAGATCATGAAGTCATTTGAGGTCAAAGGTCATGTAAAATAATTAGAAACCAAAGGTCAGTGAATAATTAGATGTGAAATACTGAGAATGTCTGGGGTCAAAACAATATGAGATAGTTTGACGTCAATAACAGCCATGTTTTGAAAATACTATGTTGTGAGTGTACACTGTAGAACCATGAGTAGTTACAGATGTTACTTTGTTGAAAGTCGAAGCAGAAACCTCATGTACTCTGTTCACTTTTGGAATGTAGAAATTTAATAATTGATCCCATGATACAGAGGATGTTGAAGAAAACAGTTAATACGATTTGATATTGCACTTTGATAACCATGATCAGGTTTTATCTCGACTTTCTGTCTTTGCAAACTCTACTTTTAAAACTTACACT
Organism: Glandiceps talaboti; assembly: GCF_964340395.1. NCBI lineage: Eukaryota > Metazoa > Hemichordata > Enteropneusta > Spengelidae > Glandiceps > Glandiceps talaboti. The sequence continues at coordinate 2,840,606 of NC_135549.1, read as the reverse complement.
ATGGACAGTCTCATAATTTCTTTTTGTACATCTTGTCTGCAGAATTTTAGTTTTTAATATTGTGTATGACAACTATCCCAATTGCTGCATATTTTGCAGAAAGGAAACATAATGTATGTGCAATGTACTCACCACCAAATTGAGTGTTAATTGGCCGGCATACAATTTTCAATATAAAATATCAATATTTATTTATTTGTTATATGTACTATGAAAACTCTCTCTACACATACTAACAAAATGATGCTGTTGACAGTTTATATACAAGTTGTAATACTGCAGAACTCAACACATGTTAAGTTTCTGTAACAGTGGACTGACATGATCAGTTTCAATAACAGCTGCTGAATTGCATACATTCTAGGCATAACGGGTATATAACCACAGACGTTATGTTATATACTAATTAAGAAAATGAAAAATGGGGCTGTCATGAATACTGCTGATATTTGCCATCACATGCCAGCTAAATTGATTCCATCAAATCACTGTTTATAAAGCTGTTCTATCCAGGGTCAGCCATGAAGGATGGAAATTTCATCCCGGAATTCCGTTGTAACAGGATCATAATGAGATGAAACTTTGAAGATTAACTATGTATGTATTCTGTACCTGCCTTCACTATAAATTATGTTTGTATGTACGTCAAAGCTGTCCTAAGCACCAACATAACAGCTAAATCATTACACATATGTAATTTCAAACACTATGAACTACTTCCCGATAATACAAAAAACATTCAATGATGGTAAATTTCCATATTTGATAGGAGACACACTTATACTTCAGACCACATCATACATGTTGTGTGGTCTATGAATTATTATCAACTGGTGTGAACAGGTCATCTTTTATATACTCCTGCCATTATCCTCAGAGTATACTGTAGTTGAAATCTTCATATGATTCCTTTGGTGTCAGCTAGGTTATGTTACCTTGTAGGAAATAGTATTGGGATCCATCTAAACCTGGAGGCTATATTTACATTTGTATTTGCACAACTCTTGGCTAAATGTATACTACTGCATATGGTGTAAATTGACTTAATATTTTACTTTTTACATCTGCTTTTAAATGGTAACTAAAAGTCTTGTTTTCTGCATGACAATTGTGAATGCTTTAGTAGCAAGGAGAGAATGAAATCAAGTAAATGCAGGTACATGTATATCTCATGGTCAATTGATCAACCAATGAAACACTGTCATCCAGGTCTGTGCCTGTACTTTACATCAAATCATATATTATCACCATCACACTGCATCATTACCACACCACTCACTGTGAAATATCACATCACATGATGCTACATCACATCACAATATCACACAATCACATCACATCACATCACATCATATCACATCACATCATACCACACCACACCACACCACACCATATACCACACCACACCACACCACACCATATGATACCACATCACATCACACCACACCACACCACACCACATCACATCACACCACACCACACCACATGCCACGCCACGCCCCATCACACCACATCACACTAAACTACATCACATCACATGCATTACATGTATATACAATGTATCTGAATCTTTCAGTTCTTAGGAATTACATGTATCTTAGCATTCATTTTTTAGATGTATGAAAACTAACTCACATCACAACCATTCTCATATGTAAAAATTTCTTGTAGATTTTTGATAATAAACTATCCCTACCTAATCATCTGAACACTGACATCCATCTATACACACAATAATACTGCATTAAAACAAACCTGGTATCTGTCCCAAATACAATTCTTTCAGTAACTTCATAGTCTCTGGAAGACCACATTTTCTATGTGCATGTGCTCTAGACAACGAATCCAATGTTAAAACTAATACTGATAAAGGTTTCCAATGTGGCTCTTTTTTCTTTGTTTTTCTGTACTTTGGCAGCTGTTTTGAGTTGATTTCCTTGTTTTCAATAAATTGGGTATGATAATTATGTACATCACTTTTCCTAAATAGAAAAGACAAAAAAAAGAAGAAGAATATTACACACAGTATAAACTGTATGCCATTAAGATAAGATAAGATAAAACTTTATTTCAACCGTTTAGAAAATTTTACATTTCTAATTTGGTATTTAAAAGAAACAAAGTTAATAATAATCTAAGTAAATAACTAAGTGATAAATATGAAAGTATAGAATAGTTCTAGTGTTTGTCTATTTACTACTATTCAGGTATATGAAAAGAGCAGTTATAATATCCTTATGTTTTGATTGTAGTATATATGTAAATTGCTCTAATGAATCTAAATGTATAAAGTTTGGGTTTACAGTAGTAATAATATTAAACATTTTTTCTCTTTGTTTTGTATATCATTATGTGGCATATCATTATATCAATCAAAACTATTTTCAATCCCCTTCTAATGTTATTTATTTAGTAATATTTACCAAATGCTACTCCTGGGCAACAATTGAGTAGATGATGCCCCTATGATAACTTCATGACTCTATAATAGTGATAAATGATGTTACAATCTGAAGAAGCAGGCAAAGAGGAGATGCCCATGTAACCTAGGCCCTCTCACAATTCTGTTTTAGGCCTAATAAAAAAATTGTGTGGTTCCAGTTACGCTCAATTTTAGAATAGGTGGGGTAGGTAGATTTTTTATTTTATTTTATTATATTTTTTTCATGTGTGAGTGTCTAGTTCAGGTTTTCCATTGTTTTCCAATGGTCTCTGTGTTGTTTATTTCTTCCTATCAGATGTACAGCCATTACAGATTGGAAGAACAGTTTTAGAGTGTCTTTTTAAGTTGATGTCAGTTTCCACATCCACTATTTCTTGTGAGTCTTCACAATTTTTGCAATTTTATTATTTTTTTCTCAAATACGTAAAAAGCTAGGTGGGGTTGGGGTCGGGTAACCGGAACCAAACAATTATTTTTTTTAGGCATTAACTGTCAGTAAGCTAGCTGAGAGACTTGTTGTGATCTAGTGGTCCTTCATCAACTGACTGCTAGAGCAGCTAGATAAAGCCTGGTAATATGACAGCAGGTTGGAAAATAGAATATTTATTTGCCCTTTCATAAAAACACTGGTTATATATATATATATATATATATATATATATATATATATATATATATATATATATATATATATATATATATATATATATATATATATATATATATATATATATATATATATATATATATATATATATATATATATATATATATATATATATATATATATATATATATATATATATATGTATGTATGTATGTATGTGTGTATGTGTGTATGTGTGTGTGTGTGTGTGTGTGTGTGTGTATGTATGTATGTATGTATGTATGTTTGTATGTATGTATGTATGTATGTATGTATGTATGTATGTATGTATGTATGTATGTATGTATGTATGTATGTATGTAATATATATATGAATTAAAGCAATCCAGGCCCTTCCTATACCTATAGTTGGTTCCACTTTTCTAGCGGCTTGTAACCTATTAGCTACTGAACTATTTATAGTTGTTTGAGATGTTATCCTAGCACAAACGTAATTCCATATGTTTTGATGATCTTTTCCGGTCAAAGACCCCAGGGGTTAAATAACTAAAGTTACATTTATATAATATGTTGCCCCCAGCATTACGTTATCGCTTTTAGTTGATACTTGAATCTCCGGATGTGTTATGTTTGATTTTGATACCCTGGCTGTGTGTTTTTCTGATAACATCAATTTATAGCTAATCAAGATGCCTGGAAATTGCAGGGCATGATTTGATTGAGCCTGCTTAGCAACAACAAGCTAGTTTATACTCCCAGACCCAATCACTCCACTAATACCATTACAGGCATCATGTTTGGTAGTCATGCAGATTATAAAACCACCAATCACACACTACTTATACTGTCCTCATCCCCGCAGTCCAATAAGGCACACATGAGTTGGTGGAGTTTGGTAATCATTGTAACAGCAACCAATAACAAGCTATGTTCATACTCTACCCATGAATCCCACCTCCATTGCAGGACATGAATGGTAGTGTATGTAAATGTAGCAACCACATGTTAAGTTTACACTCCCCAACCCCTCCATCTCCAACAGGGCCCGAGTTGATAGTGTCTGGCAGTCATACAGCAACCATGCCACTATATATATAAGTTACAAGTAGCACTACGTTCACACTACCCCCACACCATACCTGGTGTCTTTAAATAATAATATGTATGATAGTTCAGAGATTCAGACTGACAGCCCATGTACCATACATGTATGTATTTATATGAATCCAGCTGAAGAAAATGAAGTGGTTCAAATGATTTTCATTTTATCAAGAATTTCAGAAATCAAAGAGCTTTAAAGGACACCCAAGTTACTTTGTTCCTAGTCTAGATCTACCTATGGTACTGAAATTATCTCTTCATCCACTAAAGAGAGATCTTGAGATTGAACCGATGCCATGGATAGCACTAGACATCTGTTCATGGAGAACACTGTACTTAACACTATTGGCAAACTTTTGCAAGTCTGTACACATAGATTAACACCTACTGTACCAAATAACTCAAACTTTAACTATAGTCTGTTGTAATATTTCACTTCAATGGTCTACTTAAACATTATAATTCCGATGGCTTTACGTGTCCGTACTTATCCTTCCTGTAGGTTCATTAATCACGCTTATAGTGGTAAGCATGACAATACTGATCAAATAGTTTCCTTATATATTTATTCATGTACAGTTTACATTGAATGTGACCTTAAATCTTTCTTCTACGAGAAAAGGTGAAAAGACACCAAACATAACATTTTTGAACATAAAACAATTACTAAATTAGTAATGGCATGAATGGTAGGTGGGCTGGGGTGTGCCATATGGCTAGACATTGTTTCGTTTCCTTCTTCTTTCAGAGTTCATTAACTGCATTCATATTCCAGATAGCAGAATATCCCCATCTTTTTCAAAACGAAACTGGAAGTAATGAAGTATAAAGAGTGTTGTCTGTTTCCCCTTCATTAGATAATGTCATGTTTGTTTAGGGAGAGATGCAAACTCATCATCATTTACGTTTATGACAGTGCAATTAAGTCATTAATTTGTAGCACCAATATAATATTACTTTTGAAAGTTATCCTAACTGCTTCTAGTTAACCATGTATATTAGTAGTGCCTTTCTATACATTGATTTTGGTATTTCAAGATCGAGCAAATTCTTACACTGTGAAGCATGTACTCCAAATCCCCAGCTGTTTGTCACTCACAACCTTTTTTTATACACTTACATCATGTAGAGTGAAGTACAAAACCTCAACTTCCTGGCTCAAGGGCAAAAGACCACTTAGCAATGGAATGTCATTTCTATATGATACACTGACATCAATTCTATATAGCTACAGTTGTTCACATGTGCACCTATTAGCTACTTGTAAAACATACTGGGGTGTTTATAATTCTCACTTTGAATACTAACATTACTTGAAAGCTTTATAGCTTGGGTACAAATATACTTGGAAAGACTACATCATATTGTAGTAACTTGAAACTCTCCATGTGTCCAATCCGTTAAAGGGTCTCAAGTCTCATCACCTGGAGAATACATAAGCCTGTATTATGTACATGCTCTAAATTGCTGTTTTCAATTTGCTTGAGTTCATCGGTTTTCCAGACATCACAGCTCATGTCTAACCTTATCATACATTCCCAGGGTTTAGTTGACTTGAATATTCTACATTTCAATTTGCAAATCCATATTAGACCAGAATGATTATGAGTTACAATTTTCCCCATTTGTTAGTTACTTTTTCTCAATACTGTGACTCACTTTTGCATAAACACCACATACTGAGATCATACAATCAATAAACTTATCAGACAATTTATCATTCTGTTGTAAAAAAAACAACATGTTTTGGTTCATGTAAATGTATTACTCATTATACAAATGTACAAAACTGTATAAGCCAAGTTTAATTGTCTTTGAACAGAAAATATGGAATATATCCCCAGGTCATTCAACATCATGACAACCCATGTCTATGTCATTGGTTTTGCAGAGCTTAAAATATGAATCAAAACATTCCAAATTGGAACTATTTTTCTCAATTTTTTCATCAATCATTCCACAATAGTTTTCTTCATTCAGTGGGAAAATACTTACGACCTAAGAGTTTTGTCACTACTCATCTAGCAACTCATTGAGACAAGGATACTATATATTTCTTGGCTGAATGAAGAAATTTTTTTTTTAAATATTGGGGAATATTATTTAATTAATATGAATGGTACATGTTTGGTATCTTCATTGCATTGGTCAGGGTAACATTGTGGGGTAACCAGCTTTTGACACTAATTGTCTCAGACTATAGTATTGAATAAACTTGGTTGATTGATTAATTGATAACTAATTAGTATCATTAGAAGGATTAAAAGTTAATTCACGTGTATATAGAAAGTAAACAATAGTATTAAAAGCTGATCTTGGTGTAATATTGTTGAGATTCCATGCATGAAATCTTCTAATTGTAAACCATATATACCTACCTGCTGTCTTTACATACAACATCTGCATATGTAGATTTCATTGAAACTGATGTAGGTCCTTCCATGTAATTCCATTCAGGTACCTGATGATAGTGGCCATTGGGTAATTTAGTATCAGACTCCGTCCTCTCAATGAAATTCACTCTTACTGCACCAGGACATTCAATGTGGATGGTACTGAGGAGAGCAAATAAAATACACATAATAACTTTATAGACTTTTGTTACAAAATGTATATAATAGAATAAAAAAAATTAATGTACAAATAATGGAATTTGATTGGTTTTAGCCTGGAACTAATATTTTCCTGTTGTACAGTACGTAGTTTAAACATAAAGGCCATGCTGTCTTGGCATTGTCACAAACTAGTTCATTGTTTATGCTGTAATTTACAATAAACAACACTGTGCTACATACAGGTACATTGTAGGTGTGATTCCCTTTCATACATGTAGGTTGTTTGCCTTTACTTCCTTGCCTTTGCACAACAATAAACACATTTGTAAAGACATACAACACTGTGTCTGATAAAATCAGTCTTGGAAAAACTTCCGGGCAGCTTTAATAGGCCACACAATACAGCACTTTAAAATCCAAGAGAAGCCTAATGTACATTTGTAAATGCTGAATGGTCTACTGCATGGCCACACACAGTTTAGAAGTATTCATATAATGTTATCACACTACACAACATAACAGTGCCTGTTCTGTACATTTCATTTATACGTGCATGTGAACATGTACAAATGGACTTCCTGTGCTGAAGTAATATACTATAAGTTAAATCTACTGAAACCACAGCCTTGGACTGTGGTTAGGTTTTAGTCCCATTAAAGTATCACATGTTGAAGTAAATGCATCAGTCCTAGTGTACATGTAGAACTGTTTCAATAAAAACAATCCCTGTATTTAGATGGAAATGATCCATTGTTTATAGTTACATGCCATCAACTTGCACTTTTTTTTGGTCCTGAAATTCTTGGTGCTACATATACATCATGATGTATAACCCAGATGTATGCACTGCACAAAAAGCAGAGTCTCTTTAGAAGATTTTAACAATTACATGTAAGTACAAGTTTGTGTCATGTTAAAACTCTCAAGGGCTCCCACATCACATATTATTGACATTCATGACACACGTTTCTCCTTAACTTTCAAAGCACCATGTAACCTCATTATGTATCCTCTTTAATTCAAGATATGCCACTGAAGAGTGTGAGGACATTAACTCCTACAGAATCCATTTCCACCAATTCATGCAATGTACTGTGACATCCACACATGTTCCTGTATGTGTGTACATTGTACACATGTACACCAACAGAAAGTGTAAGGGTCACATACCTGGCAGTCTACCAATTTTAGCCTTGATGGAACCTTGCACACATTCAGGAAATTTACTGTGTTTATATTTTGTGAAGTAAACTTCAAGATATGTAGAAGCACCTGGCCTTCTAACAACTTGAATCCCAACCTATGTGGAACCTGGCATACATTCAAGAAATTTACTGTGTTTATATTTTCAAAAAAAACAAAGATATGTAGAGGACACTTTGTATTGATTTAATGAGTGTGCATCTATAGACGTCATATGGTGTTCATGAAAAGTGGTCTTGACTAATGAGGACATGGCTGAGATAGTTTTACAGTACTGTCAATTATCTCTGTGGTTACTCTTGACCAATGTCCCCTTTTGTCTCAGTTGTGAGGACGATCTGATGCAAATCTGATGTGGTGACAGCATCTAAATGCTTTATTTACCACTATTTCCATCGCTTTGTGTCATTTGCTTTTGTTCAGAGTGTCGCCGCTTCCCTGATTTTAATCAGATTGTTGAGTGGAAAGAGTCAAAGGAGTCAGGATCAGCCAGCACACTGATACTATTAATTAGATAGGTTTGTGATGGATGGCAGCACATTACTATTATTTCAGACTCAGTCTGCTAGGCAATACCGTGACAGTTGAAAAGACACTAGAATGCCATGTACAGGTATTGCAAACAGGTATTTTCCAAGGTACTTTTACATTCCACACCACATGATGTATTCATATATTATATCATGTGATTTGACAGATTAGCTGAATGATAAAACTTGAATCAATGGATCATGAAGAATCATTCATGTATATATATGCAAGACATGATTCCCCCACGTTTGTTTTCTTCATAATGTAACTACATGTATATGTACGTTAGGTTACCATCGAACATTTTGCAAATTAAATGATCCCAATTTTAAGCTTTCTAATGGAACACTTTGTCAACTTTAAGCAACACTTGGTCAAAGGGACATTAAAAAGAACTCTGACCTTACTGCCTGCATACAAGTGAAATTAGATATGTTAATTACAGGGATAGTCCTTATATGGGTATAATGTGCTATACCAGGTTGCCTACTTTATGTAATGGGCTGGAGATTCATTGTTCAGCTTTGAACCACACTACCTGTTTTAGAATGCAGGGTGTTGATATGGATACAGTTACATGTTAGTATTACAATGCTTAAATGTATGCTATGTTAACTTTTGAAATGTCAGGTTTCAGGGGCTCTTTGGTCATGTTCCAAAAGACATCAATTAATGTTCCAAATTTGGGCTTGGGAAACAGAATGATCAAGGACAACATTGTTGTACATTTTAGATGCATTATACAGCCTTTGCATTTTTAAAAATGAAATGAAGATTTTGTAACAAATTTAATTAGTAATCTCCCACTCACATATCCACCCTGACCTATACAAGCACACATGCACGCAATGCATGCACACGTATTGCATGTATACACACTGAACCTACATGCACAAAAACATGCTTCACTCTCGAGAAGCTATGTGTATATTGCAGAGAGGGAATGTACAACAACATTAATGCAGTTTTCAGAATACATTATTACAATTCAAACTATACTAAATCTACTAACTTTGAAGTTTCTTATATTTGCCATCCTTTCACGAGCACATATTTTTCTGTTCAAAATCATATTCCTGTAATTATCATCACTAAAACTTAAAGTGTAATCATCTTTAATTAGGAAATCCTTTCAAATTCAGAGATCAATCGGAATGAATAAATTGTGGTGTGATTTAGAGCATGATCTTTTAATTTTCTTTCCAGAATTTGTTTGTTTTTGTGTCACAAATATAGAAATAAAATGATGCACTACATACCAGTGTGGAATAGTCATTATAATTGTATTCGTATGAAGTATGATTATGTATTCACTGCACTGGTGTCACTGTGTCTAAGTTTTATAATTATTAATTATTCATGAAAGTACATGTTTATTCATATCTACTTGATTAATGAAGTCAGCTTCATAGTGAAAATGTATACATGTAGTGTACAGCAAAGTGTGTTAACTGAGAATTAAACATGTTTTGTACTGCACTGTTAATAATACTGTTATGTACAATCATGTATATCCATGCTGAAGGAGAGAAGTTACCCTCATTGCTTCTTGCAAAGGTGGTAAAGTAAGGGTCAACATAATCAGATTGCCTTTACATTTGTTCATGGATGGAATACCGCTAATCTCAGGTCTATACTATTAGATAGAGGTGTGCTGCTCAGGTTCATATACATCTATCCATTCTAAGGATTATTTTCAGCTGACAAGAGACCATGATTAGGGGTTTTCAGCCATTGGGAAGGGGAAGGGGGTATATCAAGGGTAGTGGGTGGGGGGGGTATATACAGTGACATCTTTAAAGGTCGTAAACTCAGAAGGACAATCCAATTTAGAATTATGATGATAAGCAACAGAAGACAGAGGAAAGTACACATGCAAATAAAATAGTTTTACAATTATCAAATTGAATGAAAACTTTTTAGTATGGTAATTACATTTGAGTGATTGTTTACTTAAAGATACTGAAGGTCATTGGTTTTGATAGCAATCTAGGTGTCATTTACTGCAATTGTTGTACAACAATAGTGTACCTACAGAGTTGCAAGTTTACACAGCCAGGCCAAAGTGTAATCACATTGTTCCATTGCATACTTAGTTCACATTCACATTCTTTTCCTTGCACAGAACAAAGACACAGTGATAACAATAGCTGAGATTAGATACACCATACTGAATACTACCTAGGGGTGCCATAGGTAATGTGCTGGAAAAGCCTCCTTTTTATTGTCACATTGGCGATAGATTCCCCTAGCAATAAGGGTTATATAGACACATTGTAAGAATTTCTCTTGTAAAAAGTGTTGTGACCTCTTTGGTTTTGCATGTTCAATTAGCTTAATTAGAAAGTTCCCTACCATTTGTACAGTTGTGGTTCACTCTATTGAGTGACTTTTAAGTAGGGTGTAGTAGGGCCCAACAGTACTAAAATCAAATATTTATGAGAGATTGTCTATCTAAATAGGATATAATGAGGACTCAGCTATCACAGTCTGTCACCAATAATAATACATCATTATACAACTGTACAGTCAAATACCAGTTCTATACATGTACATGTACTTTCACCATAGACAATGGAGAAGTCCAGTGTCTATGCTTTCACCATACAATGTTAGTGTGGGTCATCTATGACCTGTCACTTCCAAAATTGTGGGTCGGGTCCAAAAAATGTGTGTCAAATGACCCAAAAAAACCCTCTGGTGGCAACACTGCTTTCACCAGACTAATGTCACAACTGTGATCCCTTTACTAAGTACATTGTTGATAATACTCACGTTAGTTATTTCATCAAGTTTAGCATGAAACCACTGAACAATGTTAAAATCATTTATATGCATCAAGGCATGTAAGTGACAGTGTTGTTAATATCTGTTACAGTGTGTCTGTGTGTTAGTTAGCAGACAACATAATATCAACAATTGCTATGATAAAAATGTATTCTTTTATTTTGCACCGAGTCACACTCTTTGCGTAATATTACATTATATGTGATAGACATGAAGCAGTTTGGAACTTGTGACTTGCACAATTATTGTAAGTTATTGTTGGTTTATCAACAAATAAATGACATTGTATGAATATACTTTTCAATTATTCTCTTTATTTCCCCCAGACAGAGTGATTCATTGCAGTGTCTGTTTTTTGAAATAACTATCAGCATCTTATGCAAGGAGTATGCAGACAACGTAACATAAAATAGTTGTTTTAAAAATGACTACATGGTCATACATTATATTATCTACCTTTCCGCTCTATGGTGAGACCAGTGATGTTGAACTCCTTGTAATTTATCAGCAATCAAGATTTTACACAAGGCAAAGAACTGTTAAGCCTCTTTATAGGAGACAGTACAAAAAATTATAACATTTTATTAAGTAAAAAAATTGACAAATTTATCCAGCAATTTCTAAGTAGTGCAATGGAACATAGGAAAACATGTTTAACCTGATGGAGAATTGTAATTTTTTATCTCTTTCTTTCTCTAATATTATTTCTTTGAAGTTATTAGTTGCTATTTTAACAAGATATTTTAATTTTTTTTGTATGTATTTGATTCTATGTAAATGCTGCTCCTAATGTTTTTAGTGAGCCCCTGATATAAAAGGGATGCAGAAAATAAATAAATAAATAAATAGTAGAAGTCAAGATGATGCTAAAACATAGATTGCAATCATTTTGATGTAGATCTATAATGTATGAGTTACACAATAGCATAAAGTTGTTGTGAATCTAGGGAACAACAAAGATCTTCATTAACTGGTCATATTGTATGAAGTCCTTGGGTACTCATTTGAATGCATGACTATGCATGACACTATTACTGTATGAGGCTTTACAAATGATCCCAGCAATGGTTTGGTTTGGTTTGGTTTCCTATAAGTTTGTTATTGGAATTCACACTGGACTGACTCTCAGATCTCACCTAATCTTTCCCTCTAGATGTCATGAATTTGGTATGCTAATATCACTGGGAAACCAGTGAATACATGAGATACACACCTAATTAATTTGAAAGTTTAATAGGGTGAACCTGCAATGATTCATCAAACTGTCAATATCAGTAACAATGATTGTTATATGGCCTTCAGGCCTGGTAGATATCTCTTTGAGATAAAGCCAAGTGCAAATCTATCCTACAACTTAGGAGTGCCGAAAACTGTTTTTAATTACAGGATTATAAGCTTGGGTGATTCTGAAACTGTTTCTAATTGCTACTACTTGTATGTTCTTGGTGGTTGAAATGTTATGAGTATATATAAGCTATATTACCTGACACACTGGTATTAGTGACAGACCATTCAACTTTACATGTACTCATTTTATACTTCAGTGACAGTCAAGTGTAATGAGGTGAAACCAACATTACAAGTATAAAGTTTCTTCCACCCCAGAGCATGGTTGTATACAGTGTGCCCTCTTAGCCAATTTGATGTGCCACTGACACACACAATTTTTAGTGATGCACCAAAATTTGGTGTCCCCTATCTCTTACTATGTGGTGACTCACAAGAAATCCCAGTTTTTCTCACTTAAACTCACAACAGCAAAATTTAGCTATCATTAGAGGGCACACTGGTTGTATATCAACCTACATTGGTGTATGTTTACATGCATTGGTTTGATCAGTCGCAGTACTTTGGGTGCAAGCTAATATACTGCTATATGTGAAAACCTGATAAACAGCGTAGGTAAGAAATCTTACCCGACAATCCAAATATCACTAGCTGCGTTAACAAAACAATTGCTAAGAAACAAATTCTCTGTAGTTGCGATACTTGAAGTATATGTTATTTGCCAAATACCATTCCATATCTTGCTGCGAGAGGTAATTTTTCCGATAATAACGGAGAGCCGGAGGCGAGCCGTTATACCGGAAAAATTAACTCGAGCAGCAAGATGTGGAACAGTATTTGGCAAATAACATACTTATACGTCACCTGCGACGATGAATTAATTTTTGAATGTCTAAAAATGTTGTTTCATTTTAAATAAAATCACTTCCGCGTTATACTGTTGAGCGTAGTATCATCCACCACTCCGATAACTGCAATGCGGTTGTTTACGTGTCAGCCTTAACTTTATCATCCAATCAGAGTGCGCGTTTGCTCAGTAGTATGACATATTGTTTACTATTTGCATATCACTCAGCGATATATTCAAACTTATAACCATCAGCTGAAAAATGAGTGCGTCTTTGTTTTGCGTACTGTATTCCATTAAATGTACAAAAATGTTCGTGATATGCTTTCTTGTTCTAGTTAGGCAAAAACTGCACCCTCTGTGGTGGTAATTTTCATATCCTTCATAAATTTAGGAATTCATGTTTACGATCGCGTGACGACCGCGAGTTCGCCGTCACTGGACTTTCGCCATTCTGTGTGAAATGTTTGGCTTTTTCCCTGTAACATGAAAAGTACAGTTCAAAGACTTGTTACAATTTATACAACGGTGATATTTTGTTCGGTTGACAACAAATTTGGCATTGGAAATGCTGGTTATAGCTGTATTTCTAGTTGTCTCCTAGATTTGTTTACAAGGGGACGTGCAGTGATCACGTGATACAACAAGCAAAAATACGGCTGTTGGTGAAAAATACGCCTGTGTATCTGCAGGGCTCTCGACCAATCAGAATGCGAGATTGGTGACAGGTGACATATAAACCTAGTTATTATGTCCAACTATGAAATCCAATAAGCTACGTTATGACACATGAATGATGATGATGTGTTAAACATGGCAACCTCCAATCACGTCACAGTAGAACCAATTTTGCATTCGCGTATAGTTTGTGTTCTGGGAGGAATGGGTTTTAGTACTACAGCATATAATTTTATATATTTTCCATGTTGTTTGGAGAAACACTCCGACAGGCATTGGCATAACATTAACACCATAGGAATGCATGGTATAGAATGGGCGAGACTGGTTTCAACAAATACAGGGCTTTGTTGTTAGTGATATTAAAACACAGAGATTTTGAGTATTGTCAGTCTTATCAATACTGTGCAGCATTCCTGTGGTGTTATGCCCATGCATGCCTGTCAGAGTGGCTGTAATTCTATGTACGTGATACTAAAATAAAACATAATTTCATTGGCCGCAATGAAATCTGGAATTGAAATTGATGAACTTCAGACAGAAACTTTCAGGCTAAAATATATACAAAGTGGCTATGCACAAAAGGTAATACAGCCTTCCTTTACCTTTTAGAATTATTATAATTTCTGCTTGACAGAATCAATTTGAAAGTCTTGTACTCTAGCTAGCAGTAACAGTAAGTTGCAGCAACTTTTGTCAAGTAATGTTTCCTTAATCCTAATCAAAATACTACAAAGGAGATAACTGTAACTGACTAAGACTATGGTGGGAAAAACACTGGCCTATTATCAGAGAATGACAGGATATATGGACTACAAGATAGTGATGAACAATTACCTCAAAAGAAGTCACATTTGTAGTCTCACAAGACCGATTAGGTCAAACAATATGTCAGCAGAAAAGATACTATTATCTTTGAATACATTGCAGACACATCTATCATGTTGAGTGATTTCTACCTCCATTGAGATGTTCTGTACTGAAATCCAAAAGTAGCTGGTTGCCTTTCTCATGACCTCATTTGATCATTCTTAACACATGAAGTCACTCCTCTCTCACATGCATACAGAACTTATTTACATGACAAAGAAATAACCTTTGACCTCTCCCAACAGGTAGACACTTTGATGAATGTGTGAATAGTAACAAACATCTTTTAACCAGGGCTTTTAACCTTCCTATTAAAACATTGTACTAACAGATTTCTTACAACCTTCCTGTTTAAGTCTCACAGGATGTGTCCTGAAATTCAACAGTCACCTGCCTCTGTAAACCCAAGTCCATAATATGTGTTGATAATAAATTGCAAAAGCTTAATAAACTTGTAAAATCTTTGTTATTGTACGTACAATAACAAACTTTTTACGTATGTTTTAGCTTTTTGCAAAGTATTGAGTTACAAACAAAGACTTGGCATATGTTGTTTCACATTGATTTTTCAAGTAGGAAGCCATGATAAAATTGTTTTATAAATTAAAAATCCAAAATAAATTTCAAATCCTCATCCATATGGGCACTTTAAGACACAATACATTTCATATCCACATTGCGATTATACTAGAATGATTCACTGCACAATCAAACTTTGATGTAATGAAATGAAATGTTCACATACATGACTTCTTTAGTAATTGTGTTTGGCAGTTTTTATCCCAATATTTCAAAAAAACTTTGTATAATAAGTGTCTCTTGGATAAGGAACCTTACTTATCAAAACCATGACAACAAAGTCCCTTACATGTATTTTTTTTCATGAACAAATGTTCCACATGTTTTTTCTCACCTTGTGTTTCTGTCAAATTTGGAGAATGTGTCAGCCAGATTGCATTTCCATTTGACATCTCTTAGGCAGAGATCAATAGGTTCTTTTAGGTTTGGAAGAATGCATTGAGAATCACTTTCTGGTCCAATGGCGTCGGTAAAGAGACGACTTTCCAATTCTTTCAGTCGTTTGAATTGATCTTGGATGTTAATAATCTTCTGATTGACCCTTGCCAAATAGGTCTCTGAATCATTGAACTGCAGATCTGGAAGATATAAAAGAACACGAATATGAAGTTGAATTGGAGTTTGTGTTTGTGTTTGTGTTTGTATTTCACAGTGTGAAGCTCAATACTGCACAGTGATGTGGAAATAATGGTACCATCTCTTTCAAACTCAGTGACAGCTAATCTTTGTATAAGATGCACTCTCACAAACCAGTAAGTCATCCGTGTACCCTCTAGTAAAAGACAGGTTGCTCTTTTGTGGGTCAAAATGATTAACAAGTTGTGTTTCTTGAGAGTTACCAAAAAAGATGCAGGAACACTGAATATTGGAGTGTACCAAATAGAAAAATCAGTTGTACTGGCCTCAGACTCCAAAACAATTGGTGGTCTGTCACATGCAGGACATGTCAGATTGGTTCTATGGGCACACTGTCTCACTTTGCACTTGTAGGGAAATTTAAATTCAAATTCATATATAAAGTTACAGTGATTTACATCATCATTCTCAATAAATGACAAACTTTTTATGGTATTTTCTATCCATATGATTGACTGAACCTGCATCATTCTATTACAAGTCTAGAGATGATTTTTTCATTGTAATGCCATGAAGTGTCTCATCTGAGTAAATATAAAAAGTCTGTCTGTATACATGTATGTACAACTTATATATACAGTCATGATGTGGAAAACTGACAAGTCATTGTAGATCAGTCTTGAATAACTCTTAAATGTTTATGACACACTGTATGTGTACAAATGTATGCACATTCTGACATAAAACTTGTCTGCAGTTTATAGATAAAATAGTCTGAGTTTATGTCATGGCAATTATAGAATTGAAAGAGAACAGGTTTTACTACATATACACAGACTTTGCACAGTAGGGGAAGGCAAAACCCAAAATCCCCATACTACAGGATTCTAGGCTGTGCACTATACTGCACATCACATTTTGCCTGTGTACATCGTTAGTTGCCATTGGTACCAAACATTCAGATTTTCAACACTGTAGAATTGCCATGATCATTTTGTTTCTTATTACAGTCAAGTTCAAAATGTTAGAATGTGTTGGTTATAAAAAAAAACTGACAAAAATTAAAAGAATTGCACTCTTGGGTCAAAAGACAGAATTTTACTTTTAACTCTAAGAATCATGTCTACTGGTGTGTAGACAATTCTCAGACTTTTTTCATATTTTCATCTCAGGGGCAAAAAAAACCTGGGTCAGTTGGGTCGTGAGAAACGCGCACAAAATAATGTTGCCCTTACTTTAAGCATTTTGTAATTCACCTCAAGTGCTGTTATGTCAGTATGAAACACTTGACATAAAACAAATATAGCATTCTTAATCTTTTTTAACACTGCTTGTCTAGTACTATTTACAGACAACTTTGTGAAACATCTGAAAGTTTAATCCAAAGAGCTTTGTTTGGTATTTCTTGTTTACTTTTGGTAGGCATCCTTTATACTCTTATTATCAATGTAACATTTGCTTCGTTACTAATCCCCATGTACTTGTGTGTACTACTCTTAACAGATACCCTTGCAACAATATTTAGAATAGGATTATGAAAAGTGAAAACAGTGACCCTGTGATGGACACTGTTTGCACTGTAAAGGTTGAGTAGACAATGTTGTCAGATACTCAGCACTACTTTGCTGGTTTACTAGTGTTATCATAGCCAATTGTTAAGATGGGCTTTAAAAAACAACAATAGTCAGCACCTGTTACAAGTCCCACAGTTGAGTTGCTTCCACCATGGATCTATAACGAGATAGGGCCATGTTTTGATATAGTGTCAAAATGACACTGTCCTACCCCTATCACAAAATCAATGTCATATCCTACATTTACCACTTTTTTTCACCAAGTTACTTTTAAAACAAAAATTCAAAATAGAAAGTTGCATATCTGTCTTTGATTATATCTATTATTAAAATTTCAATACGTGAAACTCAGCCTGACATTTGCTTCAGTCGATGCATGCATTTTATTTATCACACATATACAAAACATGTGCAACCATATCAGGCCCACCCAACAATATAGTTGAAAGTAAATTTCCATGCAGTGATTGACAAGCAGTAGGTCTGGTTGTACATGTAACTGTTACATGTACATAACATTGTATGTATGGTAATATTTCAGTTGTCTCTACGAGGTCCCTCCTTGACCTACAAGTTTATGGCATGTCATACAAGACTGTGATAAACTAGATATCTCTGCCACTCACCATTACATGTGAGTGTTAAAAACAGTCTTCTTTCATGTCATGTGCTAAAACACTAGTACTTTGTTATCTGTTGAATCATCGTGTAGGGTCTATGGTTGAATACAAAGTACAGACTGCCTGCAGCCATAGTGTAGGGTCTATGGTTGAATACAAAGTACAGACTGCCTGCAGCCATAGTGTAGGGTCTATGGTTGAATACAAAGTACAGACTGCCTGCAGCCATAGTGTAGGGTCTATGGTTGAATACAAAGTACAGACTGCCTGCAGCCATAGTGTAGGGTCTGTGGTACAGACTGCCTGTAGCCATAGTGTAGGGTCTATGGTACAGACTGCCTGTAGCCATTCTCTGTGGTGTTTTTGTTGAGAGTGAGGATTTCACATTTTGAGATCTTTATGCATGAACTTTACTGTACTTTCAAAGGTTAACCCTATGATACATTTGTATGTAAAAATTCAAGGTAAATAGTCTGCTGGATGTCTTGAGGAATTATTAAAGTAATACATATCATTTAGGTCAAAACGGGGCTATAATATAGTATAATAACCTAAACATTTTCAGTTATGTCTTAGTCTGTTCTCCCAACCTAACCTCTTCTCACCTACATATACCCCCTTCTCACCTAAATGTACCCCCTTCTCACCTACATGTATCCCCCTTCTCACCTACTGTACCCCTCTTCTCACCTACTGTACCCCCCTTCTCACCTACATGTATCCCCCTTCTCACCTACATGTACCTCCCCCTTCTCACCTGTACATGTATCCCCCTTCTCACTTGTACATGTACCCTCCTTCTCACCTACATGTACCCCCCTTCTCACCTACATGTACCCCCCTTCTCACCTACATGTACCCCCCTTCTCACCTACATGTACATTGTATTAGACCATTATAGCACATCCTTCTTGTAAAATCTGTTATCAGGTTCCATGTTACATATAGTGTGAATTTTTCTGTGAGAATGTCTAGGAGAGAATGTTTTAAGTCTCCCATGGTAAGCCAATAGTAATGGTAAGCCAATAGTAATGGTGAGCCAAATGTAATGGTAAGCCAATCGTAATGGTAAGCCAAATGTAATGGTAAGCCAAATGTAATGGTAAGCCAATCATAATGGTAAGCCAATCGTAATGGTAAGCCAAATGTAATGGTAAGCCAAATGTAATGGTAAGCCAATCAAGGTCTCGCATTACTATAGACACAAACTAAAACTACAATATCACAAAGTGTTGATATTAGTGGGATGTTGGTTTAATTATACTCACAGTAGGGTGGCATTTCTTATGGGTTCCATGACCTTGCAATGTAAAGTTTGAGGACTTCCAGTGTTTACACTATGGCTATCTACTATCTTGATTACACTGGGGAACAACAGAGGCACCAGCTATATCACCCACTTGTGTAATCTATCACATAGAACATTTTGTGTCTATCTTAGTAAGCTGCAACGTTGATTGCCACTGTCGTATTTCAACTCAATCCTAAACTGGCAAAAATGTTAGAATTTTTTTTTTTTATCTTTGTATTTGTAATATGTTTTTATTGTATTGTAGAATGTTAAATGTAAACAGCTATGTAGACTAATATGTATAGTCTGAAAAATGTAGCGTTAATATTTAAATCAATATCAATACCTAATTGTAGTATACATTTGTATACCTATCATGGTAGTGAAATCCAACCATCTGGGGGGAATGTTACTTGGGAATTTTGACTTGCAAGATCATAGTATCAACCTTTTAACATACATCTGTAAGAGAGGTTTACAATTGCTTGATAATTTGACAAGGTAGAAATCTACACCTGAGTCTCTGTTGATAACATCAAAGCCATTAGTGCTAACAATCTAATATTTCAAGCTGCTTTACTGTACTAAGTAAATATGTATATAACTTGACCTACAATAACTTAACTTCATTGCATATCTTTCTTATAAATATTCAAAAAATATTTGGTCTAATGGACTTCTTATGTAATATGGACAATTGATCATTTCTGAAATACCAGGCCACACATGTACAAGGCAAATACAAATATACGCAATAATTACTGACGCCATAGCATTACTGTAAACACTCAGACAGTATTAAGTGACGACTGAATAAATGGAGAAATATTTATATGTAGTACACGGCTACTGCCCTACACGTTTTTGTAAATACATGTTAAAAAATACTAATACATCTTTACTGTTTGTGTGCATTGTTATTGTTTGAAAACAATTAAGTGATAATTGTTATACCAGAAGATGTATTCACGTAACCACACCATTGCCCACACCGTGCACCGTCATCCAATCATATAAATGTATTTCATGTAACCATAGAATGTAAAAAATGTATCAAATGTAATAGTCAAGCAGTGGTCATAGCTCATTCCTTGCCTGTGGTTAAACATGTACATAGTGGTGCTAATATGTGCATTTGAAAATTTACACATGTATAGATCAGACAATGGAGGGGACTGTGTATGGTTTATATCAGCTAAACCTCAGAATTAGCAACATATTTCTATCTGTGGGTAGGGTTTGACAGCACAAGTGGTGTGAACAATGTCGACAGATACTATATTAACTATCAAATATACGAACAAAGGTGGAAAAAATGCATAGCTTTCACATAGTTAGCAGAAATCCCTGGAAACATGTTCAATTTACCTGTATAGCCATACACAAACTTGATCGGAATGCCAGCTTATCAATAGGCAGGTATTACAGTAACTACTTGTGAAAACCTCACAGGTGTGTAACGTTAATGTACCCTTGATTTGGTAATGGTACATGCTGTTAGAGTCAGCCCTACACTCATGATAATGAGAACTGATTGTGTGCTCCAGCTTGCAAAACAGACAGCTAAATCACGGTAATAATAAAACATTTGAGAGGATTTGTTTTCTTTCCTATGTGAGTGACTAACTGGGCTGACAATATTTAACCACCCATTGAAAAAAAATTGAGGGTGAACTTGATAACGAAAAAGCGGAAATAATTGCAGGCGTCTGTATATGCATATATCATTTGTATACATGTACGCGTGACCATCCTGAATAGATTGGAATGAGAGAAATTACCATGCATTCACTGACAAGGTAATTGCATATTTATACAACACGAAGTAATTAAAATATATTACTTCGTGTATTTGGTGTCAAACTCGCAACACCCCCACCCACACCCTATATATGAAGAAGTTAGTTAATGAATTGTTTGGGGTAGGGGCAATAAATACCATTGCCAACGGGTGTAATTTTTAACAATGGGTAATTTTGTAAATTAGTTCTTGGAGCATAACGTCTTTAACACGGTAAGCTTTCTACACTCCAAATGTGTCAGTCCAAGAAGCATAATCTGTCCCTTAGGGACTAACTACCAAACATTACCTGAGCCCTGCTTGTCATTACTCCAACTGCCACCGTGAGAGTTTAACGACGACCACTTCTTTGGTGATCGGAGAATCTGACCAGGGAGGTTATTGTTGCCGTTCACGTTCACCGATGCACTCGACCCTTTCCATTGAACCGAGTCACCTCTTCCCCGTTCCTCACTCTGCGAAATGGCTTCTGTGTCTCCCCCCTCTTTCTCATCTCGGACATTTGAGGAAAGCTTTACAAACAGCAAAAGTTGACCAATTAAAGTTAGCCCAAAGACGACGGCGAATCCTTTACCTCGCGGACGGCGGATGAACATACTTCTCTTCCTGCGTGCACTCACTACACTGGTTCAAAGTGAATTTGACCTGTTGCTCTACGAGAACATATAGTGTCAATTAAAATTGGTACTGATATAGCTCTATCGTAACTCTATCCACACGGAGCATGCTATATGTGTGCCACCCGTCAAGCACAGGGTGTTCGCGTAGAGAAAGTCATTCATCAGATGAATCGTCAAGAATACAAATTGAAAAGAATATGTTGCCCGCGAGAGGGCAGCCTACAACACGATCGTGAAAGAGCATTAAATTTAGACTTGTGAACTTCAGTCGAGTAAGCATAGAAAACGAAAGGATGTGCGTATGCACTCAGACCACAAGTGATCTGATGTATACATAACAAACAAGAGTAAACATGATATATTATAAGAGAGATAAAGGTAGGTATAAATGTAAACATCTGTGTGGAGTTGTGGTGTACAGTTATGTACTTCAAAACCGAAGCCTGTAAAAAGAATCCAGGTTCGATTCCCATTAGAGTCGGAGAATACTTTTTTTACTTGTTTTACCGAGGAAGTTACAAAGAGATTAAACGGTTAATATAACATATGCAATCACAAGATCCATGTGGGGTAGTGGTTAAAGTTGTGAACACCAATGCATAACGTTTCATGTTCAAACCCTCCAATAGGTAATTTCGTTTGTAGCATATATTCGTGTGAGTGTAACCCTGTAAAGCAAACACCCACGTAGAGTAGAGTAGAGTAGAGTAGAGTAGAGTAGAGTAGAGTAGAGTAGAGTAGAGTAGAGTAGAGTAGAGTAGAGTAGAGTAGAGTAGAGTAGAGTAGAGTAGAGTAGAGTAGAGTAGAGTAGAGTAGAGTAGAGTAGAGTAGAGTAGAGTAGAGTAGAGTAGAGTAGAGTAGAGTAGAGTAGAGTAGAGTAGAGTAGAGTAGAGTAGAGTAGAGTAGAGTAGAGTAGAGTAGAGTAGAGTAGAGTAGAGTAGAGTAGAGTAGAGTAGAGTAGAGTAGAGTAGAGTAGAGTAGAGTAGAGTAGAGTAGAGTAGAGTAGAGTAGAGTAGAGTAGAGTAGAGTAGAGTAGAGTAGAGTAGAGTAGAGTAGAGTAGAGTAGAGTAGAGTAGAGTAGAGTAGAGTAGAGTAGAGTAGAGTAGAGTAGAGTAGAGTAGAGTAGAGTAGAGTAGAGTAGAGTAGAGTAGAGTAGAGTAGAGTAGAGTAGAGTAGAGTAGAGTAGAGTAGAGTAGAGTAGAGTAGAGTAGAGTAGAGTAGAGTAGAGTAGAGTAGAGTAGAGTAGAGTAGAGTAGAGTAGAGTAGAGTAGAGTAGAGTAGAGTAGAGTAGAGTAGAGTAGAGTAGAGTAGAGTAGAGTAGAGTAGAGTAGAGTAGAGTAGAGTAGAGTAGAGTAGAGTAGAGTAGAGTAGAGTAGAGTAGAGTAGAGTAGAGTAGAGTAGAGTAGAGTAGAGTAGAGTAGAGTAGAGTAGAGTAGAGTAGAGTAGAGTAGAGTAGAGTAGAGTAGAGTAGAGTAGAGTAGAGTAGAGTAGAGTAGAGTAGAGTAGAGTAGAGTAGAGTAGAGTAGAGTAGAGTAGAGTAGAGTAGAGTAGAGTAGAGTAGAGTAGAGTAGAGTAGAGTAGAGTAGAGTAGAGTAGAGTAGAGTAGAGTAGAGTAGAGTAGAGTAGAGTAGAGTAGAGTAGAGTAGAGTAGAGTAGAGTAGAGTAGAGTAGAGTAGAGTAGAGTAGAGTAGAGTAGAGTAGAGTAGAGTAGAGTAGAGTAGAGTAGAGTAGAGTAGAGTAGAGTAGAGTAGAGTAGAGTAGAGTAGAGTAGAGTAGAGTAGAGTAGAGTAGAGTAGAGTAGAGTAGAGTAGAGTAGAGTAGAGTAGAGTAGAGTAGAGTAGAGTAGAGTAGAGTAGAGTAGAGTAGAGTAGAGTAGAGTAGAGTAGAGTAGAGTAGAGTAGAGTAGAGTAGAGTAGAGTAGAGTAGAGTAGAGTAGAGTAGAGTAGAGTAGAGTAGAGTAGAGTAGAGTAGAGTAGAGTAGAGTAGAGTAGAGTAGAGTAGAGTAGAGTAGAGTAGAGTAGAGTAGAGTAGAGTAGAGTAGAGTAGAGTAGAGTAGAGTAGAGTAGAGTAGAGTAGAGTAGAGTAGAGTAGAGTAGAGTAGAGTAGAGTAGAGTAGAGTAGAGTAGAGTAGAGTAGAGTAGAGTAGAGTAGAGTAGAGTAGAGTAGAGTAGAGTAGAGTAGAGTAGAGTAGAGTAGAGTAGAGTAGAGTAGAGTAGAGTAGAGTAGAGTAGAGTAGAGTAGAGTAGAGTAGAGTAGAGTAGAGTAGAGTAGAGTAGAGTAGAGTAGAGTAGAGTAGAGTAGAGTAGAGTAGAGTAGAGTAGAGTAGAGTAGAGTAGAGTAGAGTAGAGTAGAGTAGAGTAGAGTAGAGTAGAGTAGAGTAGAGTAGAGTAGAGTAGAGTAGAGTAGAGTAGAGTAGAGTAGAGTAGAGTAGAGTAGAGTAGAGTAGAGTAGAGTAGAGTAGAGTAGAGTAGAGTAGAGTAGAGTAGAGTAGAGTAGAGTAGAGTAGAGTAGAGTAGAGTAGAGTAGAGTAGAGTAGAGTAGAGTAGAGTAGAGTAGAGTAGAGTAGAGTAGAGTAGAGTAGAGTAGAGTAGAGTAGAGTAGAGTAGAGTAGAGTAGAGTAGAGTAGAGTAGAGTAGAGTAGAGTAGAGTAGAGTAGAGTAGAGTAGAGTAGAGTAGAGTAGAGTAGAGTAGAGTAGAGTAGAGTAGAGTAGAGTAGAGTAGAGTAGAGTAGAGTAGAGTAGAGTAGAGTAGAGTAGAGTAGAGTAGAGTAGAGTAGAGTAGAGTAGAGTAGAGTAGAGTAGAGTAGAGTAGAGTAGAGTAGAGTAGAGTAGAGTAGAGTAGAGTAGAGTAGAGTAGAGTAGAGTAGAGTAGAGTAGAGTAGAGTAGAGTAGAGTAGAGTAGAGTAGAGTAGAGTAGAGTAGAGTAGAGTAGAGTAGAGTAGAGTAGAGTAGAGTAGAGTAGAGTAGAGTAGAGTAGAGTAGAGTAGAGTAGAGTAGAGTAGAGTAGAGTAGAGTAGAGTAGAGTAGAGTAGAGTAGAGTAGAGTAGAGTAGAGTAGAGTAGAGTAGAGTAGAGTAGAGTAGAGTAGAGTAGAGTAGAGTAGAGTAGAGTAGAGTAGAGTAGAGTAGAGTAGAGTAGAGTAGAGTAGAGTAGAGTAGAGTAGAGTAGAGTAGAGTAGAGTAGAGTAGAGTAGAGTAGAGTAGAGTAGAGTAGAGTAGAGTAGAGTAGAGTAGAGTAGAGTAGAGTAGAGTAGAGTAGAGTAGAGTAGAGTAGAGTAGAGTAGAGTAGAGTAGAGTAGAGTAGAGTAGAGTAGAGTAGAGTAGAGTAGAGTAGAGTAGAGTAGAGTAGAGTAGAGTAGAGTAGAGTAGAGTAGAGTAGAGTAGAGTAGAGTAGAGTAGAGTAGAGTAGAGTAGAGTAGAGTAGAGTAGAGTAGAGTAGAGTAGAGTAGAGTAGAGTAGAGTAGAGTAGAGTAGAGTAGAGTAGAGTAGAGTAGAGTAGAGTAGAGTAGAGTAGAGTAGAGTAGAGTAGAGTAGAGTAGAGTAGAGTAGAGTAGAGTAGAGTAGAGTAGAGTAGAGTAGAGTAGAGTAGAGTAGAGTAGAGTAGAGTAGAGTAGAGTAGAGTAGAGTAGAGTAGAGTAGAGTAGAGTAGAGTAGAGTAGAGTAGAGTAGAGTAGAGTAGAGTGATGCTTTCAATTCAAAACTATACTTTTAATACCAAAGCCACTTTACTATATATGTATATTAGCTGTGGTAGTATTACTTTAATACCAAGGTTACGGACACTACCCTTTTTGTGTGACATCCGGAACTGATGTTTTAGGACTCCCTTGACTTTCTCCTAAAGATATATCCCGTAACTTGAAAACTGGTTTTGTTCCATCAACTTAATTTATAAAATCACCAGAAATAGTAGGGTAACCTTTTGCCAAATGTTACATTATCCTCTTATATCTATGATATAATAACATCTTTATGCTAGGTATGCACACAAAAACCAATAAAACAGGCCCACCAACGGTAAACTCTGATAGTAAAGAAATAACCGGATGTGAATTATTGAATTAGACACATAACAGAATAGTTCTGTATATCCATTACGAACGTACATTGCCACAAAAATGAATAAATCTAGATTTAAAACCCATACATTTTGAGTGCACCAACATAAACACTTATAGCGTTTTTCGTGGGATGAACAGATGCTGTGGAATACAAACGAAGTCGGTCTTGTAGAAATATCTATTTATAAAAAGGGGAGGGGGGCTAAATTATGTTTCTTATTTGTGTTTAATTTGCTGAAATCTACTCATAACAATGCAACAGTGGAAATAAAGTATCGATTGTGAAATATAGTTGGCAAATATAGACATGCCTAGAGGTATACATATAATCTATCAATTTGATACAGTATATGAGTATTTGTCTGTAATGTCATTGCGTACATTTGACAGAGATTTTGCAATCTATCAAAATTCCAAATACATAGTTTGATCATAAATACAGGGTCTATGGTTTCATATTAAAGTGATATTCGTCAAAACTTAGCAATGATGTCAGCGTGTGTATGTGAAGGTCGCGACTTATGGTCAAGCCCCACGTTGTCGTGTGATTGTACGTATTAATTCGTACTAATCGAAAGTGATATTCATCAAAACTTAGCGTCAACCAATATTTAGGTCAGGTTGAGTATTTGAAGGTCATTATATATAATACTGTAGTTTTGGTCAAGTACCATGCATGACTGCATGAATCTGTTACGATTGAAATATCATAGCAGGAGTCAGATTTACTTTTACTTTACTCTACTAGGGCCAAGATTCGCTATGAAAAATAAAAAATGTTTCACTTTAGTCCACCGGTAATCAGTGATTACAGCAAAAGGCTATTGCAAATGCCTTCCTATGCTTCTCACAGCCAAAATTATAAACAAAAGGATTGACAGCGAAATGTGTTGAAAAAAGTATTGAAGAAATTACTTCAGCACAGCTAAAACCAAAGTTTAGTTCATAAATGTTGACATAACTGCAAATAGTTGGTGACAAACACAAAATGAAGAGTGCTGATATTATGAAGCACATCACTAAAGCTTGTTCTTCATTCTTGTCTAAGGTTCGAGACGTTACCCCGAGGTTTTCCCGATGTTTCTTTCGCATCCATATTTCTCTGATGATTAGAATGTATAATACAGCGGCAACAACAACGGGGAGTAGTATAAACATTATCAAACCGATAATAGCTGTACGCATAGCAGCGATGTCATTATAAAACAGAATAAATGCCACACAAAATGTTGGCAGTAAGGCCACTAGCCATGTTGCCAAGATCATGGCAAACGTCAGTTTTGTGTTCGTCAATCTATTGGTTAAGAAGGGGTGGCACACGGCGATGTAACGTTCGATGGCTATAACAACAACAGTGTTCAAAGATACATATAAGAACAGTCTCTCGATAACAAAACATACCGTGGTATCTGCATGAGATAGCAAAAGAGCCATTCTTACTATCCCACTTACTGCAAACATAGTATCAGCCATCGAAATATTTATAAAGCTGCAATTCCGCAAGATCCTCATCGAAGAAACTCGTACAAATACAATGAAGAACATAACATTTCCAATTAAGGACACAAAGAGTAATAAATAGGTGAGTGTATTGAGAGTGGACACAATTTCCAATGCACAGCAGGAACATTGATAAGTATACGTCTCCATTTGCAATGTATCGTGGATATTGGGTAATGTCAGATTGTAGAATTCATTTAAACGTGTCTCGTAACCGTCTTCTGTTAAAGCCATGAACGCTATTTAAGAACAGAGACCATCAGATATACGACACAGCAAAGAACTAATCAAATCTACAGAACTAAGTCCTGGTAACGTGTTTTGTAAGATCGAGTTCTGCGACAATCTTTGATCTATCGGCAGGCAGCTATATCTAAATGTGGATGTGGCAGTCACTATCATATATGTCATATTAAACTTGAAAAAATTACAGCTATGCGACAGTAGCTTTGATTCAGCCGATTTTTTATATGGGTGGCACAGCCTTGTTCCGGGTCGTTCAGGTGCAGGGAACCCTTGTCCTGGGTCATGGGTAACAAATGACTTTACATTATCAAGAATTATGTTGATCTCACCAGCTGAAATACGTAATGTATATATAAACCAGGTTATACCGTTTATAACACCTTATATTCAAATTAACATGGCCATGTCCCCTTCACCTACCATTTAATAGAATAGAATAGTCTAGGCTATGTGTTATTATAATATGAGTAATCGGGAAATCACTCAAGCCACTCACAACAAGCGAAAACCCACAACACGATGTGTCATTCCGGACGTGGTATTGTTATACTTTAAAAGGAAAAGTCCAGAAAAGTCCAGTCAGACGTATTTCCGCCTTCAGTACACTTGTAATGATTACTGCTATCAACTTGCTATCAACTTAAAGGAAAAGTCCAGTCAGACTTATTTCTGTCTTGAGGACACTTGCATTGATTACTGTTATCAACTTATAAAGGAAAGTCCAGTCAGACTTATTTCTGTCTTTAGTACACTTGTATTGATTATTGCTATCAATCACTTAAAGGAAAAGTCTAGAGTCGGACTTATTTCTACCTTTAGTACACTTGTAATGATTACTGCTATCAACTTATTAAAAGGAAAAGTCCAGTCAGACTTATTTCTGTCTTAAGTACACTTATATTGATTACTGTTATCAACTTAAAAGTCCAGAGTCAGACTTATTTCTGTCTTTACACGTAGTACATGCACTTTTTTTGCCCTTTGTATTTTGTTAAAATAAAACAGCCATTAATAATCATTGAATGTTGTAAGTTCACATGCCTGTTCGATTTGTAAAACACTTTGATGTATCTTGAAATAAGTCAACATCTAATATAAATCAGATGTAAACTTAATATAAGGGCAAAAAAGCAAGCCTTTTAATTGGTGTTCCTACACGCAGTATCAGAAAGTGAAACTATGACGTTGTGGTAAATTTTTGAACTACTTTATTGTTAGCCCAATGACACGTATAACAGTACTGAATTATTAGTAGCCTTATCACTGGCGTATTGATATACTAAAAGTTTCTCTCTTTTTTCGAACTATGGCGGTGTAAAAGTAGAAGTTGTCGTCGGGGGAATATATAGCTCATGATAGGGGAAGGCACTCAACTTTACACTCGAGGCACACACTGGATAAACTCACACTTGGTTTTGAGGTTCCGTTGATCATGAATTTAATGCCTAAGGCAAGGAGAAAGCACCTTGATACATCTAGATATATTAAAGTTACTAGAAACCTAAATCATACTAAGTTACAGTATCGGGTTGAACAGTTCTGCAGCACTCATTCCACGAATCTTCAAGCATCACGACTTCCAAGTGTCATGGCTACAGGTAGGTTCCAATTGTATTATCTAATTTTCAAGCAAGTTCGAACAAACAAGATACCACTGAAGATGGTATTTGGAGCGAGATATTGCACGATGGCTACATACTGGTGCAATAAAAATGATATAATTATGACAGCGGACTGAAATAAAGTTGTAATGTTTAGTTCTAAGACGAAACCTCTCCGTGTTTAGTGTAAACCGTGAGCTTTCGTGAGAAAGTACCACACTTGGTGGCAGCGGTGGGATTGATGTGGAAGACGAAACTTCCCCGTGTTTTGTGTAAACCATGGGCTTTGCTGAGAAAGTACTACACTTGGTGGCAGCGGTGGGATTGATGTGGAAGACGAAACTTCCCCGTGTTTTGTGTAAACCATGGGCTTTGCTGAGAAAGTACTACACTTGGTGGCAGCGGTGGGATTGATGTGGAAGACGAAACTTCCCCGTGTTTTGTGTAAACCATGGGCTTTGCTGTGAAAGTACCACACTTGGTGGCAGCGGTGGGATTGATGTGGAAGACGAAACTTCTCCGTGTTTTGTGTAAACCATGGGCTTTGCTGAGAAAGTACCACACTTGGTGGCAGCGGTGGGATTGATGTGGAAGACGAAACTTCTCCGTGTTTTGTGTAAACCATGGGATTTGCTGAGAAAGTACTAGAGATATACTGGATATCCCTTTATTGGTAAATTTCAGTAGTTATGTAAATGACTTATTAGAATGAAGAACAAAATTTAACTGGCTGCATATCACATACGCACTTCGTTATCATCAATGCATAGACCATGAAAGTTGAAGCTTTCGTTCTAGCCTATTTACCAAGTAATTATGTTAATAACCTATCAAAGAGTTCTTTTTGCCAAAAACCTAGAAATAGGACTATCAATGTACATTAGAACTGTCGAAGTAGATTTGAGTTCTCCGTATTCATACAGACACCGCCACAGACACAGACAGACAGACAGACACACACACACGTGATAGTATTACACTCACTTACGGGAGATGAAAATCGTTTTCCGTGGTTGTGTATTCGAATAATCAATACATGTATTAGGCAAGAATCAAAATAATAGTTATTATTATGCATACATATATTGCAGGAAGGTATCTGGTACACTTTGACCCGGAAATATATAGCAGAATCAGATAACGTCAAACCATTATATAACGAGATAGCAGGTCACAGTGACCAGAATTCACCAGCAACCAAGTAAGAGTACGACACACACGATTTTTAATACTGACCTGAAGATAGGTCTGAAATGGCCACATCTCAGACAAAGGAAGGTACGTGAATCATGTCATGTACCTAGGTCATGGTGCTAGGTTCGATCTTTATCGTGATGGCTCGTCATATACACCTTGAACTGCTATTTAATATAAAGGCTACTAGTATCATGTCAAGCTTTTGGAACGTACTGTATGTTAATTTAAGACAGAGTGTGCGCTGTAGCAATGTCTGCATTTCAACAAACAACATGACGTGTATTTGTATGGACTGTCATAGGACTTTATTGAAATCTAGTTGAGACAGTCTAGTTTAAAGGTTAACCTCTATCTACTATACATGTAATGCACTGCAGGTAAACGAGACCTAGATGCGGTACTGTAGCGGTTTCGCTACGTCGCTCTCGGTCCTACGCTAGAACCTTGCAAACTCCATAAGAAAATAAACAGTAAAACGAACACAGTTGAGCCACACAAAATAAAATATACAAAATTTTTTTTTAAAATATTGTAAATAAAAACAGAGCTACAATTATTGCAGCTAAAGGAGACCATATTCGAAGAACCTTAACTTTTCACTACTGCTCAACAAGAACGCGGTACGTTCGACAAAGTATATAGTTTATTGCGTTGGTACTGCGAAAGTTATATTCTTTCTATGTGCAGTCGATATAACCACTTCATGTCACAGGGGCGTGTAATATTTCTTAGATTGTTGTTTTCCCGGTCTACAGGCTCAGTAAATATAACAACCTTTTGACTATATATTCCTACCTGTAAGGAAAAACAAAAAAGTGTTTAAAATATTTCTACTAGTATAGAGATTGATACATTTGTGGCAGCAGGATTCGTACGATATTTTCATAAGAAAACGGCAATCTAAGCAATAATACGTGCCCCTGTGCTTCATATAGGGCGGCTTTACTTCAATACTTACATATACGTCACCACAATAGTCTTGCTAGCAGACGGAATAAGTCGGCACTCGATTCTGACATGCACTATCAGTGTCAGAATCGAGTCCCACGTACTCGCCTGAAAGTAGGACACGTTCCCAATTAATCATTGTTGCTGTCCATGAGTTCACAAATGACAGGGTACACGTATGAGACCAATGAGAATGTTTAATTATTTCTTCATAAAACAACAGATGTACACCACTTTTTTCAGTATGTTTGTTAGCTCCTAACGGGCACTGTGGGTAGGGCCAAAGATGACCTTTCTTTCAAGACTTGACCTTTTGACCCTAAAAGTATTCTTCAAGGTCAAATAGTCAGATTTGAGTTATCTTCATAGCTATTTTAGTCAAACATTTTATTTTTTAATCATAACTTGGATTTTTATTGCCTGAGACATGCATATTACACTTAATTTCTCGACCTTGATGTTCACAGCAAAGTTGCTACCACATTTATTACAAAAAGCTCATTTTGCCTCTTATCTTTAAATGTGTACACCCACAATGTCACGGTTAAAGTATGGTTACTATTCAGACAGACTTTTGACTATAACTTTCATTTTCAAGGTCAAATTTACACTTGCAGAAAAACTTTTCCATACAACAAACCAGTTGGGACATATGTCTTCTATGAAGCCTTGTTAAATATAGTGTCGCATTCTTTAAAAATAGAAGTCAGTTTGGAGTCACTTTGAAATCACGGTGTATACATGTACTAGTCACCATTACACGTACTAGTCACCATTAAGGCTTACATGTATTCCAACAATGCTTTTGGATTCGTCGTAGACACAGGGGCGTGTATTATTGCTTATAATTTTCCGTTTTCTTAGGAAAATATCATACGAATCTTGCTGCTACAAATGTATCGATCTATAGTACTACGTATACTATAACCTCTCTTTCCCTGTACAGGTAGGAATATATATTCAAAAGGTTGTTATATTTAGTCTGTAGACCTGGAAAACAACAATCTATGCAATATTACACGCCCAGTGGTCGTAGACAAGACGATGACGTTACTAATAGTACCGCTTAGCTAATGTTATCATGGGGACAGTGTTCGGTGGAATGTGAATGCCAGCACCCGATATACATACAATGTATTCTTGTTCACTGAAAAGTTTACTCCTAGTTCAATAATCGTATGTATAAGCCGGGGTACAGCATAGCGACGAATTTCTCTCACAGAAACCAAAATTATATACTTATCATGCATTTGGAGGGTCTATGGTTCAATCTACGATAATGAAAGGAAAACACATACATCCCAAATAGAATTCATAGCCGAAGCAAATTTTAATAAGTTCACAAGACTGGTGAGAAGATACGAACCTGAACTTCTAACATCCTTGTATATTCAGTTCATTCAACAAATAGAGACAGTTTACAAGTGCAGTGTAGTAAGCGCTGTGTGACTTTTTACGGTTTTGTGTTTTATTTTTTCGTTGTATATGAGATGGAGGCCTGGAAATGCAATAAACATGTATAGCGAATACGTATTAAGGAATGGATGCATCAGGACAAAAAGGGATGGCTTTGACTTCTCCATGGTCGCTCAGTGATATTTTCAGTCGAACATTGTAAGACAGACGTTAGTTACATACTCCAGACTTGACTACTTCTCAGCTACATGGACAAACAGTTCAAGAAATATTAGAAGGGTTGAATGTCAACGTTGCCAGTTTACACAATTACTCCAGTACATGTCATTCTGATATTTCAATAAAGATAGAATTCGTCAGAAATGTTAGTCTTTTTTCTTTCGCTTTGCAGCTTCCTGTGATGTTTACAAAACCCCGGCGGTGAGGGCGCCATCTTGTGCAGAGCTAGGCGATATTGCTAAAAGTTATGGTTTGGTTATGACAGAAGATGAATTAAAAGAATATGAAGGTATGTGCTATGTGAAGCAAATTCAGCCTGAGAAAGGAAATTAATTTTGTTAACTGTTTCCAGTTATTCTCATTTTAGAATACGTTATTTAGAGAGCGAGCAGAATTGATGGAGAAGGGGGGGGGGGGAACTGAGGAGAAAATATATTGGCAAAAGTTATTTTGGCAGCCCCCTCCCCTTCGCCCTCTCAAAAATTTGAAATGAGTTGAATCCAAGAATGTTCGTAGCCTCCACCTTAATCCTAATGCCATGTAACTTTCTGTAAGTGCAATTATACTATACAGTAACACCCCCACCCACCAACACACCTACACACACACATACATACATACATACATACATACATACATACATACATACATACATACATACATATACATGCATACATACTTGTATACATACATACATACATACATACATACATACATACATACATACATACATACATACATACATACGTACATACATACATACATACTAATATGTGATAGGTAAATGAGGTATTTAACATATGCAGATAGCAAAGCAGACACAAGCTGTGAAACACTCATGACACAAATACAACTTCGCATGGTTATCTCCTGCCTCATAATTAAATGTAGGTTTCAGACCTGTATATTATCACTTTACATCCTGATCAGGTCTGATTTGGCTCAGATCATGAATAAAATATGTCAGACCCTTAGAATGTTCAAGGCCCCCCTCCCCACCATTCGTACCCCGAAATTGTTTGTGGCCCCTTGCCGTAAATTCTGCCCGTGACATTTTGCTAAATAGTAAGCCTCATATTGCACTTTTTCGAGAGAAAAAATTATTCCAAAAAATATTTGAAATGATTTATTTTTTTAGAGGTAATCAGCAAATCATTGGGACAATTTGATAAACTTGAAGAGTTAGTTGAACCACAATTACCTGTAAAATATCCACGCACACCAGGACATCCACCCAAACCAGCAGATAACCCATACAATGCATGGTATGTAGTTATTTACAATGTTGTGATTTGGTGATGAAAATGGTACATGAACGTACAGATATAAGATCACACATACAACACTTGAATATACATATTGGCAGACAGACAGATAGACAGACAGATAGGTAGGTAAAGACAGACAGACAGACAGACAGACAGGTACGACGAAAACCACACAAACATTGCTATATTGTCTGGCCAGACAAAATATCTCTTTGATGATTTAAATGTTCTCGGCTGGCTCGTCATAATGCAAAATACACAGTACAATAAGAAGCTTCATTCGAAACACAATTGTTATCTTTGACTTAAATTTTATGAATCTCAGACTATGTGATCTTTTTTTTATTTGAAAAAGGTGTTGGCGTTGTGACATCAAAGGTGTTTCATCTGGTAAGCTCGCTGGTAAAACTATCGCTATCAAAGACAATATACCAATAGCTGGTGTACCATTACGTAACGGGTGTCGTCTTTACCATGGTTACACGCCTGATTACGACGCAACTGTCGTTACCAGGATACTTGATGCAGGTAATGAACAGAGTTGATCGTCTACTAGTGTTAATCGTCTACTTACACTTACACTTACACTTACAAGTTCTGTGGCAAGTTCTTTCAGTACTCTTGAGTGTATGTTATCAGGCCCTTGGGTTATACTTGGATTAAATTTGTTGATTTGGTTGTATACATCTGATAAATATATATGTACGATGAATAAAGCACGTGTGGGTATGTATGTATGTATGTATGTATGTATGTATGTATGTATGTATGTATGTATGTATGTATGTATGTATGTATGTATGTATGTATGTATGTATGTATGTATGTATGTGAGTGAGTGAGTGAGTGAGTGTGTGTGTGTGTGTGTGTGTGCGCGCGCGTGCGTGCAGTGCGTGCGTGCGTGTGAATTGTGTATGTGTACATGTGACCGCATGCGTAGGCCTCGGCGTTCGTGCATGTGTGATATTTCGCTCATCAATTGACCAGCTTGATAACATTTTATTGCTTTCTCTTGCCCAGTATTGTTTCATATTGCATTGTATTACACTACTACTGTCTATTCGTGTATGCACATTGATCTTTTTTCTTCTGTATTCATCATTGAGACGCAATGATTATTAGATTGACAAATCTGCAATTTACAGACAAGTAATATTTTGTCAGTTTGCAGACCGAAATCCTTATATAAATCTTGCATTCGATAAAGCTACAAAAATTACCCACGTGTACGTTAGCTGAGAATTTTGAAATGTTATCAGACTACTTAACCAGAGAATAGAATGTAAGATGATCTAAGAAGTAAAGGAAACGTGGGTCTGTTTTAGTTGCTCTTTTACTGAGTTTTCAACGTCTTCGTACTTTTTGTATTTTACTCTGAAAATGTGTATTGATAGTGACTTATCCATTTTCAGGTGGTCATATTATCGGCAAAGTGACATGCGAGGATTGCTGTGTATCTGGTACCGGTTTTACTTCGATGGCTGGGCCTGTTCTTAATCCCTACGACAAAACCAGAATTGCAGGCGGTTCGAGTTCAGGGAGCGCTGTTGCTGTAAGTGTGATATGGAACAAACAAACAAACAAACAAACAAACAAACAAACAAACAAACAAACAAACAAACATACATACATACATACATACATACATACATACATACATACATACATACATACATACATAATTACATACATACATACATACAAAGTAAATTGTATTCACTTTGAAAAGTTGCTAACAAAAGGAGTAACGCATTTAAAACTATTCCCTGTTGATGGTTCTTTTGTAATATGCCTACTATATTAGTCATGTCAGATTATTATTGTGAATCATTGTCAATTTACTATCCATGGATTTAATTCAGGATGAGCACCAAACCCTTCAGTCACCAACATATGTTATGCAAACAAATTAGAAAATGACTTTCATATGTTGACCTCGAGATGTTTTAGGTTTTTATCAAGTGCCGCAATTTTATCCAACATCTTCGTCCTATACATTAAACCATTGACGTCTATATTTAAACTGATCGCCTAAGCTTTTCAAAGACGTCTGTGTAAGTATTGCAAAAACAGAGCAGTGTTGTTGTTGTTGTTGTTGTTGTTGTTGTTGTTGTTGTTGTTGTTGTTGTTTTGAAATGGTCCACACCACATTAGTTCGCTATTAATACATCGTTCTGCTGACTAAAGAAATTGAAATTCTTCTCAGAAAAATACCACATATCAATATGAGGGGCCATATCTAAAATGTTGACGTTATCAAACTTTCTCAAAATCGTTGTTGTGTAGGCCTAATGAAATTTGCGAAAGTCAGGACAGGGCGTCTTTTCTAAACACATATTGTAACAAGCACTGTGCATTGTAGCTGTATAGGCCAACTCTATTTGTCCAAAAGTTGTATCAATAAAGTAATTCCAATAACTTGTTTTAATGCCAAATCTACTCTTATTTACGATTTGAATAAAAACTTGGCAACCCGGTTGAAAAAATTGCAGGAGATCTGTTCAGTTAGTAAATCATGTTGTAGGCCAAAACGTTCAGTGTATTAAGGTTATACCTTTAGTAGTAATACATGTAATTTATTCAGAATTTTTTTTATGAAATTGGTCACATTTGTCACTTTTCCTTATAATTGACACAGGTGGCTACTGGCGCTGCTGATATGGCTCTTGGCACTGACCAAGGTGGTTCAATTCGTACACCAGCTTCAGCGTGTGGAATTGTGGGATTGAAACCGACCTGGGGTCTTGTTCCTTATACCGGATTACCAGCCGTTGATGTCTCTTTTGATCATGTTGGACCAATGACTAAAAATGTGTATGATTGTGCTCTACTTCTAGAGGTAAACTACAGCAATACATTATCTGATACCATTTCCAGTGAAGGACGTTTAAATAAATGTAAATACATAAATAAATGAATATGTATGTAAAGCACTTACGCAACATACATACATACATACATACATACATACATACATACATACATACATACATACATACATACATACACACACACACACACACACACACACACACATACATACATACATACATACATACATACATACATATGTATCGTGTACATGTTTTTTTTGTTTAAATTTAATTCAATACGAAGTTCCCTTCATCCAATCAATTTCTTACACGTCATCACAGGTATTGGCTGGATATGACGAAGGATTAGATCCACGACAGTCACGTGGTCTTAAAACCCAAGAATACACAAAACAGGTGGGTACTGTAATAAGCAGGTTATGACTTGCTCTTACTGACTTGTTCAACTCCACCCCCACCCCACCCTCAAATGAAGATATACCTGGCTAGCGTTTGTTATACTTGATATAACATACATCGTTATCACGGGTAGGATAACACCATAATGTTTGCCTTGAAAAACAAGAATTCATAAGATAAATAAAAAAATTTATTCATTTCATTTGAAGGTGGTACAGCCAAAAGGATAATTATGTATGTTTGAGAGAATTTCTAATACATTCTATAGAGACGCGATTATGGTAAGGTAACAGATAGAGCCTTTGTAGTCGTGATGTGAAGAATGCACAAATAATAGAAACAACTCCCCCAGTTTAAATGAAAACACGCTTTTCCAGCTGGTACTGTGCGACTAACGTATTATCTTCACACATATGTTTAGTTAACAGATGATTTGACTGGGATAAAAATTGGTATTCTACAAGAAGGATTCGATGCACCTTCATCAGAGAAAGACATCGATACTATAGTGACTGATGCAGCTAAAAGACTTACTGAAGTTGGAGCTGTAGTGGATCAAGTTTCGGTTCCAATGCATAAATGTGAGTCTAGGGCCGATTTTACGTTATGGTTATATGACTTTAATTTTGCTGTGTATCTCATAAAACACTAAAGAATTCAAATCTCATCACTGGATAGGACAGTGGCATTCCTATGACTGTTTGGACATTTTTATTGAGAGATATTGAAGTACATAAATATTTATCAGTTGCATCAGTTGTGTGTAATCTGTCTTAAGTGATTTTTTTTTTTGTGTTTCCTCAGTTGGAAATGATATCTGGGATGTATTTTTTTGTCTTGGAGTAAAGCAGTCTGTGACCGACGGTACGTTATTACAAATTTCCTTGCTACTGGTATTGAATTATCACATATGTTATTACAAATTTCCTTGCTACTGGTATTGAATTATCACGTATGTTATTCTATACAAATAATTGTCTCAATAGAGAAATACTCATACGTGCTCCTTGTCGAAAGAGAAATGACAACACTATTAATAGAGAACTCGTTTATTTGGACTTATTTGACAGGTTTAATATAATTTCACATGATAGTGAAATTATTAAATAACTTAAGCCCATCTCGGCTAACATTGACGTCATATCACGGCCAAATCACCTCAAAACAGGTTTACGCGGATTGATTCATTTACAATCTTAAATTACTGGATAATCGCGATTTTTGAAAACCTTGTATCATTTTTCAATACGACTTTAGAAATCATGGAAATGCAGCCATGCTATTGATTGAGATGTCAATGTAGCTGGTGAATATGTGAGTTCTAAGTATGCTTCTAGCAAAGATGGGGTTTTACTCATCAGCACTCATATGCTTTTAGTGAGTGGAAATACAGTATAGTCCATAGTATACATTTGGTAGGGACCTAGACTCGCCACTTGTGGGTGATTCTAACGACAACCATTTCATATAGCATGATTACGTAGTGACCGTAATGTAATTCTCATAATTACATATCTGTCATTTTTTGCCAGCGTTGATTTGTTTGTTTGTTTTCGTTTTGCCGTAAACATAAGTACCTAATGGCTCGATATGATACAACTTTAAAACTAAAATATGAGACTAGTAATTATTGTTTTCGAGTGAGTGAGTGAGTGAGTGAGTGAGTGAGTGAGTGACTGACTGACTGACTGACTGACTGACTGACTGACTGATTGACTGACTGACTGACTAACACTGAAAGGGTTAACAAAGACGAGGCCGGGTGATTCGGTCCTAGCAGGTTTAATTGATGATCAGTAAGTTACGAAAAGTCACTTTTACCACCTCTGCATTGCGCGACTTCTCTACAAATAAGAGTGGCACCTCGATTGTTTGTATTGACTTCTTAGAATTCTTCTACCACTGTGACGTGTGCAGCGGTCGGTCCATTACTAATTTGAGTAAATTTGATTTATCTTATTTTTCATGACTTTTTTATGACTTACATGTAGTGTCATCAACTATGCACCTAATGCAGTTAGGATTAAATCATCCTCGTCCCAGGCTTGATCCCCCTTTAACCAACTATTTGTTTTACTTTAAACTTAATTAACTGCTATGAAGAAATCTTTTATAATTATTATGAACTTACATTCTTTTTTTAATTGATTATTGCCAGTGATTAGCTACGGACATAAGGGATACTATCCGACTTCCTATGTTGATGCGATGCATTCAGCTTCCAAGGCAAGGATTAACGACACGTCTATTGAAGTGAAGGTAACTTTAAACACCTCTGTTGTGTTCTGTTGTCATAACATGAAATGTTGACTGCGTTGTAATGATGTAAGAGAGCTCTAAACGCATGATTTGAAGGAAATCGTGATTACTGTTTTTGTTTCTGTTAGAATATAAATGAAATCAATTCATCTTCAAAGGTTCACTTGTATCATATCATATCATATCATATCATATCATATCATATCATATCATATCATATCATATCATATCATATCATATCATTGTACTTGAGGTTTCTATTTGTTCCTTGTTGTATTTTCGGTCATGTATAGATAG
Organism: Glandiceps talaboti; assembly: GCF_964340395.1. Lineage (NCBI taxonomy): Eukaryota > Metazoa > Hemichordata > Enteropneusta > Spengelidae > Glandiceps > Glandiceps talaboti. The sequence goes on along the minus strand of NC_135549.1, from coordinate 2,800,394 downwards.
TTCAATATTGGTACGTGAATTGTTCACCTATCGACAGAGTAACACATCTTTATTATTATTATTAGTATGTGAATTGTTCACCTATCGACAGAGTAACACATCTTAGTTGAAATAATAGTAATCAATCAGCAGTTGCATTTGCGATTCTAAATAAAGCATCCTCAATTTTTATATAGACAATAATTGTAAAAAGCTGTGTGCACAGTTTAATTATCTGTATAAAAATAACGTACGTGACACTGAAAGGAATGATTTTCTCTTACCTTTTATTACGAAGTGTATATGAAGTTGTGTTGATTCATCAATTACGTGTGATATAATTTTTATTCACACAAAAGGAAATGCTTTTGAGGGGAGAGTATTTGCGACGTCAATATGGTGGAAGATACTACGCTAAATGTCAAAACTTGACCACAGAACTGAAACATAAGTACGACGAGGTACTTCGAAATTATCATTGTCTCGTCATGCCAACATTGCCAGGAAAACCGAAGCAAATGCCCCCTAAGTGTACGTCTATCAAAGGTAAATTCAAATTCTCTTCCTAAAATCTAACACTTTGACATCAACAAATATCCCAGCTACCCAACTGTTCACTGAATAGATCTCAACGTGGAACTAGCACGAAAAAGTCATGTCTACGTAGCATTTCAAATTTCACTGTTGTCATATTTACCAAATCTATTCAAAATTGACTTGTCATATTTACCAAATCTATTCAAATTTGACTTCTATTCAAATTTGACTGTTGTCGTATTTACCAAATCTATCCAAATCTATTGCCACTACGATTCGGTATAGATTAATATTGATATTTTTTTAATTCTTTGATAGTTTTCACACTTTGGTCGCATATCCGTCTTGTAATTATACCATGGGGACGTTCTATTTTACACTTTTTCAAGTTAATTTCTCTATTGAATACATTATTTAAACTTGAATGCAGATGTCCTATATAGAACATTGCGAAAAGTGTCTATTTGTGATAGGTGTTGTCATGCATGTACACACGCTTTTCGCTAAGTTAAAAGAAATACTGTTTAAACTAAGTACATCTTATTTTGTACAAAATAAACACAAGTGTACTAATTGGTTAACGGAGAGACTTAAGGGAAAAATACACGTAACTTGCAAGTCAAGAATGGATAGTATTGAGTACTTTTGCAAATTAACATCTTTTTTCTATAGAACATCTCAGCGCAATGCAGACTTTACATACAAACCCAAAGGCTTTCAACATGACTGGGCATCCTGCTATAACTATCAATGCTGGATTTTGTGAAGGACTACCTGTTGGTATGATGTTCGTCAGCAACCTCTTCGATGAAGTTACTCTTCTAAAAGTGGCATATGCATATGAACAGCTGAGAGATTCGAAAATGATGTGAAAAAGAAGGCTGTTGGTGAATAGAAGGGACAGTTAATGATACTTAGAACTGATATTAATATTCATTTTTTCTCTTTGTAACCGTTTAATAAAAAGGTGTATCAAAGGTTAATCCCCGGTATCCTCAAGTCGAATGAAAAGAGATGAACCTTGAACCTTTGTATTAACAACTTCATGCCGATTATTTGCTAGAATCGAAATCTGACTCTTCTTTACAATTTATCACAATTGCTTGAACATGGCATGAGTACGAGTGTCACATTCATAGTGTGAATATTGGACTCATTTTGACCTCCCGTAAGGCCTTAGGGGAGGTTATGCGTCTGTGTATGTATGTATCTGTGACTGTGTGTGTGTGTGTGTGTGTCTGTATGTATGTATGTATGTATGTCTGTCTGTCTGTCTGTCTGTATATATGTATGTATGTATGTATGTATGTATGTATGTATGTATGTATGTATGTATGTATGTATGCATGCATGCATGCATGCATGCATGTATGTATGTATGTATGTATGTATGTATGTATGTATGTATGTATGTATGTGGAAACGATACCTCAAAAACGACCGCACCGATTCTGAAGAAACTGGCTACACATCTTCCATATGCTAATCACAAGAACTGATTAGATTTTAGTAAACATTCAATGAACATTAATTAGTCATTTGCATAATTGATGATTTCTAATTAGGCTATATCTTAAGTATGTACGCTTCAAATTCAACATAATGTGGTACATACATCATTCATAACAAAGTGCATATGTCGTATACAGTTCGTTGATGAGGCTTACAGTTTTAATGAATACTTTGCATAATTAATGATTTGCAGAAATTAGGCTATAACTTAAGAATGGATACTTCAAATTCCACACCTGTTGGTATTTACATCAATCATAACAAAGCACGCATGTTCTAAAAGCTAGTTGGCGTAGTTTTTATTTTTAATGAGAAACTTGCATAATTGATTATTTTCAGTGATTAAGCAATATCTAAAGAATGCACACTTTGAAATTCCACAACACTTGGCACATACATCAACCATAATAATGACACATGTCCTATAAAGTCTATTGGCATACCTACTTTTAATTACTAATTTGCATAATTTATGCTTTTCAGTAATTAAGCTAAATCTTCACAATGCACACTTCAAATTCCAGATAATTTGGCACATACATCAACCATAACAAAACACACATATATCCTATAAAACCTGTTTGCATATTTTTTTTTAACTCTTAAAATTATGAATTATGATATACTTATATAATCTATAACACTGTTATACATGCACATAGTCCATAAAAATTATTCACTGCAACATCCATGCTGAGACCTAGTGCACCTGTAAAATGGTATCCCCCTCCCCCGAGTACTAAGTTTGACACTTCCAAACATTATACATTTTCACAACAGAAAGGTGTAAATGTCTAGGTAGATCTATACTTTCATACACATGACGCTTGTATTCAACTTTGTTAAACATAGCCCACACAACCGATCAAAAAAAGTTACACCGGAACTATCAATTTTAATTTCCACATATTTTTATATATCAATTTTACTTCTTTGCATTAAAAAAAAACAAATTTACTTTGAAGTATATTGTCATATTTGTATACTTCAAATAGAAAAAAAACCAGCGGGCGGGGAATGCTTTATATCACAACTTGTAAAATTTGTAAATCCTAAAAAAGTAGCGGCTGAACCAGGGCTGAACCTATCTGTCGTGACCTGTCACGTGACTCACGTGACTGTGATGTGACCTCTGCTGCGACAGGGCAGGGAGCACGAGAGTGGCTTACCCAATTTTATTGTTTTCGCTCTCCAGAAATTTGGTTTATTCGGTATTGAACAGAGTTGGAGTAAAAGGAGTATTACCAAAGGGAAGTGTGACGTCCGAAAATGACAGAAGGTAGTCATTTAGTTCTTTAAGCGTGCAGAAAATGTTGGCTCTCACCACAGGTTTAGATTCACATAGTATGATTATATTCTATGACAGACAAATACGATTCTAATTAGTGATTGCACTATATATGTTCATCGAGACCGCACAAGCACTGAGGTCAATATACAAGTTGGGGTTTTCGAAAGATTGTTGTCTTTTCATTGGTCATATGACTCAAATATTCAATAATCTGAGGTTTGTTGACTTTGACCAAACAAATAACAAATCTGGCGTCTACACAGTGAACCTAGACTGTCAACAGTCGTATTGACCTTTTTGTAATTTATCTTTAATACTATTGTCGCTGAAATTAATAGAATTAAACATAACATGACGTGTGTTGGACGTTCCATGAAGTCAAGATTGATTCTGGGCAGAAACAGCATCCATGACAGCTATAGGGGAGGGTGTGTCCCCCTCCCACGGTAAGCAATTTTTCACAAATAAGGACGTGTAGGGGGCCATTTAAATTAATGGCATCAAATTTCAAACCATACACATTATCGAAAGCCATAGAGTACTTGAAAATTGTCTCCAATACCCCAATTATACCCCCAATGCATTATTATAGAACTGTATGGCTACATTACCTACACTTTAACTTATACATATACACTCCTCAAATATATTTACCCTGTGTAGTCACTAATTTAGTACGGTGCTATCTCAATTATACAGTATTTGCGAGCCGTAGGCAAACAGTCTACTCCTAGCCACGATCAAATACCTGTCATGTAAATATGATGCATGGGGGGGGGGGGGGGGGTCTGTGCCTTTTCGTTGGCCCGATAGGAAAAAAACAGTGGACTGTATTCCGTCGGATTGTCCTATTACATATATCGGTTACATGCTCATATCACATGTTTGTACTGATGATACAGCCTCTCCAGCTTACGTAATTGGTCATAACACCACGACCAACCTTACACCGATTTACAGTTCTTTTCCACCAGACACATTGGGCTCTACAGGTATCATTAACAGCGATGAATCTCACAAATTTCATTTAGAACTGTTTTGTGAACATATTAAACCTCGCTAAAACTTTTCTAATCCATTCGGCCGAATCAGAAAATACCCACGGACAAATCTCCCGCTTAGTATTATAGATATGTATTGCATATCAACAATCTTATATAAAACTAAAAAATTCAATTGCACAAAGTACAAATGCTACATTGCCAGGGTCCTAGGAGACAGACTGGACTTGCTTTGCTATTTTCCCTTCTCCCTTTACCCATTTACCTAAGAATGTAAAATTATATTTCTTCTTTTTCAATGCTGTAACAAATGGGTAATAAATAATAATAATTAACGTAGGAATTATGATGACAGTCTTACGTGATAAAATTAACATGTTTGCGCTTTTTTTTATGTCGTTGCAGCTTCGGATAACGTTTTCAGAACCCAGGCTGTGAGGGCGCCGTCGCATGAGCAATTGAATACCATTGGTAAAAGTTATGGTTTAATTCTGGAACAAGATGAATTGACGCAATATCAAGGTAAAGTCACTAGTGCATGACTGGTTACAAGTTTTGTATTCACGTTTTGGCTTACTTTCTACATTGATTGTTCTTAGACAACCTTCTATATCAAAGATCTCAATTGATAAACTTTTATTTTTTATTAAAATATTAATTGAATCTTTAAGGCGGCTTGTAATTTCTTGTCGATTTCTTGTCAGCGATTGTCACAAAAGTTGTGATAAAACAATCTTAGCGTACGTTTTAAAGTTACTGTTAATAAAAATTAAATCTTCGATTAGTTTCGCACCTCAGAGAACTGTTTGAAGAAGCTATACTTGAATGGATTTCTTCCGGTGATAAAACTTATACAATTTAGTACAATGTGATAATTACATGTAAGTGATATTGGTTATTTGTGCCAGTGTCCCGTCTAAATTAAGAGTGGACATATTTTACAGAGGAAATCAGCAAATCACTCCGACTCTTTGATAAACTTGAAGATCTAGATGAACCACAACTGCCTGTGAAATATCCACGTACACCAGGACATCCACCCAAACCAGGCGATAACTCATACAATGCATGGTATGTGATGTCTTTCAATATCAAGGTTTGGTCTAGATTTCTATCCGTACTAGAGTCTGCTCCTTGTACTAAAGAGTATGTATGTGAAGTCATGATGGGCGAATGGTTACAGTGACCGAGCCACATCACTGCTGTTGTTTTCTGAGTGGCTAAAAGACCTTGGGCAAGATTTGGACCACGACTGAGCCTCAGTCCACCCAGCTGTATAATTGGGGACCTGGTAGGGCAGAGGTTGCAATGTGAATCCTTTAATTCTATGTGTTCAGTATAAAGGCTGCAATGGATTGTATGCTCCACAGGGAGTTGAGGAAGTATAAAGGGCTGGTGTGCCGCTATAGATCCGTGTCAGGGGTAATAATTGAAAAACGCTTTGAACACAGAGTGGGAAAGCGCTATATAAAAACCAACATTATTATCAACATTATTATTTCTGTCAATGTTTTAGACTACAGACCTCTCCCCCATTGTGTTTGTTTGGCTGTAATTATTTTAAATTCATAGAGGGGATACACCAATATACAGTTATGTTCAAATGCAACTAGCTTGTTCACTACCTCCTTACTACCCGTCGTGTCCATATAAGGGCTAGAAGGTACGGCAGCTACATGTAATGTTGTAACCCAAAAACGCAGTGAACAGGCTCAAATGCAATCAACCTCCACCAAATCAACATAACATAACTGCACAATATACAAGTCGGAGATCACCTAAACCGGCTTTTAAAAGCAGACAACATAAATAGGTGTGATATGAACTGTCAATGGTATACAATTTAAGAGAAAATATCGCTTTCCTATTCCGACTTACTGAAGTTTTCGATCAAGAGGGGGTTGATTTATCGAACATATATTCAAAGATGCAATATTTCAAAACATTATCATAGGTTTTTTTTGTTTTATGAAATACCATATCCAGTTACTACATTGTAAATACATTTTAAACTTATGCAACATATTAATGTACACTTTTAAGGTGTTGGCGTTGTGATATCAGAGGCGCATCCTCTGGTAAGCTCGCTGGTAAAACTATCGCTATTAAAGACAATATACCCATAGCTGGTGTACCATTACGTAATGGCAGCCATCTTTTCCATGGATACACACCAGATTATGACGCTACAGTCATAACGAAGATTCTGGATGCAGGTAAGTTAGTAACTTTTATATTTATCAATTTTTCCTGCCAACAAAGCCACATTGACTCGAGCAATGTTGATCCATTAATAATGGTGTACCAAAATATTTGAATACGCTGGGGAGTCTGTTAATTTCAAGTTTAGCATTGCTCCCTAACTTTCTTTTGAAAAGTTATTTTCTTCCTTCTCTTTGCGTAAGAACCAACGACTAAGAAGATGCGATCATTTGAATTCCAAACTCCGAAGTCGTCATAATTGATTTGATATGCATGATTTAAAAAAAAATATTGCAAATGAATATTCCAGTATTTGATAGTGAATCATGAGACTGTTTCGAAATTGACGTAGAGGCTTGGGTAACTCTTAGACTATTTCATTGCCATAGAAAACTACAAAATACATAAAGTTTATTGGACGTTTACAAGGACATCTCTTAAAAGACTTTTAGTTTAGCCAAAACGGTATATACAGAAAATGGAATCGTATGAGTTGTTTCGGTAATTATTTTTTTTACATGATGTAATGTTTTGCATGTAGGAGGTCATATCATCGGTAAAACGACATGTGAAAATTGCTGTGTATCTGGTGGCAGTCTGAGTTCTATCCACGGACCCGTTCTCAATCCCTATGACAAATCAAGGAATGCAAACGGCTCCAGTTCTGGTAGTGCAGTGGCGGTGAGCGTTTTCGTTTGAGCAACTTGTAGTCTGTGAGGGCCCATCATTGTGAAACCACATCTCGCTTTTACGGCAATGGTAAAACACGCGCTGTCATTTTTCGTACATGTCACAGAAAAAATATCTGTTCGTTCTATAGCTTATGAGAAGTTTCTTGTCTACTAATAATTACTTAAACCAACTACAAGATAACATAACTTACGCGAAATACCACTGAATTACCGATGCTTAAAATTATCGTGTCTCAGTAGTTCCGTAAAGGTTGTCACAAATTGTAGGTGATACGTAGACTGGACACGGAAACAGTCTGTTGCTATATTCTTTGGTCTACCAACCCTAGGCCTAATCTGTCACTAACCTTTGGTTACACAGGTACATGTAATGACACTATGGTACACTTAAGTAGCTGTCGCTCACCTCAAAATTGTCTACTTTCCGATCACATGGGACATTTCTATTTGGACTACATAGTTATCATATCGCTGATATTTTCTGCGAATGGAAAGTACATTATGTTCGACATCTCATAAAATTATCAGTATGGTTGGGTTTTTTGCGAGAAGAAATTATGAATTCAAGTACTGGGAAGTTTTTAATTATGCTTTCCTGTTATTGATTATTAGGTTGCAATTGGTTCGGTTGATATGGCCCTTGGCACTGACCAAGGTGGGTCTATTCGTGCCCCAGCCTCAGCGTGTGGCATTGTGGGATTTAAACAGACATGGGGTCTCGTTCCGTATACAGGATTGCCTGGTATGGATGCAACTGTGGATCATGTTGGACCGTTGACTAAATCGGTGTACGACTGTGCTTTGCTTTTAGAGGTTTGTGTAAAATCTCTTGTCGTAGATACTTCTAATCAAAACATGGAGGACACCATGTTTAATGTATAAAATATTACAAAAAAGTAGAAAGTGAAATTATGTATCGTATATAGAGTAGAGTAGATCTAGAAGGAGCATATTATATATGCATTTATTTTAGCGTATTTTCGACGTCATGGTCTGCAATAAAAAAATTGTTCATGACAGGTACTGGCAGGATACGACGGAGGATTGGACCCTCGACAACCACGTGACCTTACAGTTCCCGAATACACCAAGCAGGTCGGTGAATGTTACCTCAAAAATAATTTCAGGTTTAATATAACCAATTTGTCAAGTACAGGAAACCTGTCTAAACTGAAATCAAATGCGAGTGAGATAACTGTATAGTTTTACTGATAATCCGATATTTGTCTCGTCAAATTGTATACGGTGTGAGCCATTACCCATACTTACATAGCAACAGTGTCTGAGGCAATCAGCAGAAACTTGGATGGTTACAGAGATGTTCAGGTGATGTACTTAGTGATTATCGTGATAGGACTCTATTGTTTGGATTTGTCTTAATTACGAAATTGTTGCTGTTCCAGTTGGATGAAAAGTTGACTGGGATCAAAATTGGTATTTTAAAAGAAGGTTTCGGTACAAACAGATCCGAAACTGATGTCGATAAAACAGTGATGACTGCAATTGATCGACTTGTCGATGGTGGCGCTGTTCTTGAGGAAGTTTCTGTACCAATGCATACAGGTATGATGGCTACTGTTGTTGTTACCGCAATAATGATAATATGCACAATTCACTCACAATGAATAAGATTAGAGAAACTGTCAGGTGATTAACTGACGTGATATATTGAGTAAGCAATTACACATCGTGTCATTTACTTGATTGCATATTGCAGTTTAAATTCATAGCTGTGCGAGTAACTCACTATGACTGAGCATTGTGATATAATTATATGTCTCGCCTGTGAATCAACATGACACTTTAATGGTCTTCTTTGATTTGTCCATATTTTCAGTCGCAAATACGATGTGGACGACAATCATCAGTCAAGGAGGGCGTCAACCGATTACAAAAGGTGAGGTCGTCATTTTCAGTAAAAAAAAACCTTAAAAAGTACCCAAATATCTCTCATGATATACTGACCATTGCATGATGTTGACTTGATGTCAACAATCATAACTAATTACATGTAACTGCACAGAATATCGCCACTCGACTGCACAGAATATCGCCACTCGAAAAAATACATTAGTTGGGAATAAAAGACAACTTTCTATCATACGGTTGAAGACACAAAGTATACAATTATATAACTATAAGCTATTATTATGAGTGATTACGAAAAATGTCCTGACAGTAATTAATTTTATTCAATTTACCAAGGTTTCGTGTTATCACATCCTAAAGACGGGTCAACAAATGCTCATCAAATCCTTCACACCCAAACTTACCATATCACGGTCTCAAGCAAAATAGTTAGGGAGCCTTCTGTAATTACAGGGGGCGAGGAAATTAGGGGGTCACATTGAAGGCTCTGTACAACTGACATTTGTAATAACGTCGATATTTGAAATAAAAATCTATATTTTCATGTAATAACATTCATATCTACATACATGTCCAGAATGATTATACATATTATGCACTGCATAGGACGCTAACACAATTATTATGGTATCCAACTATTATATCGTACCAGGTGTAGGCTATGGACTTAAAGGCTACTATCCAACCAATCTTGCAGATGCGATGCATTCCTCAGTTGGAACAAGGATCAACGATGCGCCTCCAAATATGAAGGTAACAATGTGCAGGGTATTCAAGAAATATTTTGCTCAAATTTGCTGCAGTGTACGTAACGGTCAAAGGGGCCCATGTAATACTTGCGTTTGTGTATGTATGCGTCCCATATCTGTACGTAGCTGTGTCGTTGTCTGTGTATCTGTATGTGTACGTGTTGAGAAGTTTTGAGAATGATAATTATTCGAATATCATGCTTTGAACTTTGTTATTTCTGTCGTAATTTTCAATCTCTTTCCATGTCCAGAGGTTTCTGTTAATTGGAGAATATCTACACCGTAACTATGGAAACAGGTTTTATGCAAAATGTCAGAATCTTGTTATGAAGATGACACAAGAATATGATAAAATACTTGAGACTTGTGACTGCATTGTGATGCCTACTTTAACAGGAAAACCTAAACCATTATCGTCCGGTAATCTGTCCCATAGAGGTAAAAATTACACAGATTTGTGGCACACTAGTGTTCATTATACAGTTTGTACATTAAATACTCTGACATATAGAGTAATCAATGGCATTGTAAATTTGACAGAATAAGCCATAAAGTAAGTGCATCAAATCCGTCCTTTATTTTCTACCTATGACTTGTTTTGACTTGAATTGCGACCATTCTACATTGAAAAAGAAAAGTGCTAACTCTACACGTCAGGGGCATGGGGCAACAATTCTAGTGAAACCCGAAAATGATTATAAGCTTCTTTGTTTTTTATAATATATTTTAATACTTTATATGCTTACACATACTCTTGATTCTGGATATTAAAGTCAGAAATACAATGGGAAAAAATATAAATAAGCGACATCGTGATAGATACATGTATGTACATGTGCACATATCTGGTCTTTTAAAAAATAATGAAAACATTTTAATTGCAGAATAAGTTTATAATATGAGACTCCACAAACAAGTATACGAATGGATTCAGTGTGTTTGTAATGCTTATCTGTTACCAAGGTTATGGAACATAATCAAGCCGCAAAGTCGACGCTTAGTGCGCTCGCGCTTGAAAGATGCCAGCTGACGCGCTGCCGTGCTCGTGCTCAAACACTGTCCTTACTTATACCAGGGACGTATAAACAACAGGTTGTATTTCTCCATGCCATTGATCTAACAGCCGTGATATAGGAATCTCCTTATACCTGTGTACCTGGCCATTCTACAGATATTTATCATGTATCACGGTACCATGGCAGAACGTATGATATCTTTGGGAATTACTTGTATTGTCTTCATGTTGGTTTTTGTCTTTATTTAAATGTACTAAATATTTAAATAAGAATTATTGCCTCATGCCCTTGCTCTACACTGACTTTACCCACATTTTGTGTTTGGCAGATATATGTACATTCACTCGACATATAGTTTAGGAAAGCATTCCTTGTGGAAGATAACGCCATTTCAAAGAATTATGAATAATACATCAAAAAAGTCATATATTTTTATCTTAGACAAAGCATATCACAAACTTTCATATATTAGTAAATCCGATCATGAATACTCCAAGTTGTGTTTAGTTTTCACTTCCTCTTCAAACACAAGTAATTTTCAAAAGTCATGAAAACGTTAATTTGTAATTCCATTGGTGATTGCTATTTACTTTGAAAATTAAAATAAATTAATCAGAAGGTCTGGCGTGACTTCTAATGATTGATTGAGTCAACAGGAATGGTGAATAATAACTACTTAAAATTTATGTTCACAGAACACCTTGCTTCTATTCAAAGCCTAACGTGGAATCTGAAACCATTCAACTTGACTGGTCACCCTGCGATAAGTATCAATGCTGGTTTTTCACAAGGCCTCCCAATTGGTATGATGATCGTTGGAAAACACTTTGACGAAAGTACGGTTCTTAGAATAGCGTATGCGTACGAGCAACTCAGAGATGGCAAGATAGGATGTTAAAGAAAGCTCCCCGAAGACGGAAACCGTAATTGCATTCTCTAAGTATGTACTTAAGTTGCATGACAATTTTTTCTCAACAGACAACAGTGTTTTTGTTCAATCAATTATATTATGAATTGTAGGTTATCAATCATAACAAAGGAAATTCCTTGAAGAAATCGACAAGAATTTTGTGATGGATTTGAATTACAATCCAAAAGGACAGTACCATATGATAGTTACTTTGGAACGATAAATTTACTTTTCCAAAGAAACTATATTGTACTGTCCTATTGATTGTTGGAATCGATATTCTCTATTACAATCCAACAGTTTATTTAACAAAGTTATAAATGTCGTCAGTAACTTGATGTTTAAAGACCGAATGGTGCACCCTGTGTTATTGATCTAATAAACCAAAGAAATGTATACTTACCACCATTGTACCCAAAACCCTCAGTATAAAAAATAAAACATTGCAGTCTATTGATGTAACAATAGCAGTCATGTAAATTTGTCCATACATAAATGAGGTGTCATATGACTTTTCAGTAAAACCATGCTTAATTCTTAAATGATATTTCGCCCTCAACGGCCGAAGCCCAAGGGAAATTAAACAATTATGTTAGATTCTGTCCGTACGTATGTCCGTTTCCTTTTTTATCACTGAAATGCATGAGCCAATTTCAACCAAAGCTGGCACAAATGTCAGATAATAGTCCGTACGCGTGTCACTTTTATCCTAAACATTCACCGAATGGCGGCCATTTTGTTGTTAGAAATCGCATTTTGTCCACTTATTCCGGAAGCTTTGGAGATAGAGACCTCATTAGAGGCTCATTAGATGAATGTTCTAATTAGCCCTTCACATTTGACCTATATGTTCAAGGTCAAATGACCCGAACTATTCAACGTGGTCCTCTGACATGCATCGACCAGTTTCAACCAAACCCGACACAACTGTCAGCTACTGACAGAAGTCTAATTGTGTGTGCATCACCTTATTTTTGTAGTATATCTTCGACGAAGACTTGCCTTTTTATTGCATTTGGACGCATGTCATCGTGATGATAAATTTGGTGTCTGGTTTTGTTAGGAAGGTATCCTAATAAACAAATTGTGTCACGAATATGAACCAAATACACTCTTGTTTTGTTTTGTTTTGCCGGTTATTTTGATGTATTAGAAAACAGTCCACATCACAATGACTTCAATCACACAACATTTGCTATGACTGACCACGTTTCACTTTTTTGGGGTTAATATGTACACGTGTCACTTAAAAAATGTGACGACAAATATTTGTTCAGGAATAGAATCCTCCCATCATGTGGAAAACTAAACTTTAAGAAAACTCAGGAAGTATCACGGAATCTTTAAAAATGATACCAATGGCTATAAACAGGCGAATCCGTCATGTTGTTTTGTTAATACGAAGGGAAGTATCACGGAATCTTTAAAAATGACACCAATGGCTATAAACAGGCAAATCCGTCATGTTGTTCTGTTAATACGAAGGGAAGTATCACGGAATCTTTAAAAATGACACCAATGGCTATAAACAGGCAAATCCGTCATGTTGTTCTGTTAATACGAAGGGAAGTATCACGGAATCTTTAAAAATGACACCAATGGCTATAAACAGGCAAATCCGTCATGTTGTTCTGTTAATACGAAGGGAAGTATCACGGAATCTTTAAAAATGACACCAATGGCTATAAACAGGCAAATCCGTCATGTTGTTCTGTTAATACGAAGGGAAGTATCACGGAATCTTTAAAAATGACACCAATGGCTATAAACAGGCAAATCCGTCATGTTGTTCTGTTAATACGAAGGGAAGTATCACGGAATCTTTAAAAATGACACCAATGGCTATAAACAGGCAAATCCGTCATGTTGTTCTGTTAATACGAAGGGTAAATATTGAATAATGATTAAAAATCAATTTGAATTTCCTTTTTAATGAATACTCCACCTGGTGTAATTCACTTGTAATGATATCTAATTGTGTATGCATCGATCATCTGTCGTCATGCTGCACATGACACAATAATGCCCACGTTGATGGAGTGTATGTGTTACACTAAATTTATTGGAAAATACAGAAATGTTGTCATGGTGGAAAACTTTATCAAATAAAAATTCAATAATTGCAAAATATAGGTCACAGACCTATAAACTTATGGTATTCTTAATATAAAATGAAAACTAACAATTTGAATGTTGTCCTCACGAGCCATATACTAGTATTTTCGCAACACAAACAAATGGATTATTCGTTGACTCATTAGATAGACAATCGGGTGAGTAGTCGAATTTGGTAATGCTGTCACAGTTACCCGACATGATTCCCCTAATTACTGGGTGTTACATCATACATTCATGTCTAGCAACTTGCAGAACTGTAACTCAGTATATTTACACTTACACATGAAAGAAGTGTGATACCATATTTCATTGGTAGTTAAATAAACCAGTTACTCAATCTGAATCTGAAAATATTCCAAATAAGAAATCAATGATTCGCCCTGAATGCGTACAATGGTCAGGGTTGATATCGGCAAAATATTTGAAAAAAAACCGGGTTGACAGTAAGAACACTGAATGTAAGAATGATTGGTTGTAGAGATTCTCATATATGCAACAAGCTGTATGGACGGACGTGGCTGTCGCTATGACAAGAAAAGGTAATGGTACAGTCGAACTAAGCCTTGTGTATCACATATCCCGCCCCTTTAGGATCCCGCTTTAACATCTACCATTTTACTACCAGATAACAACCACGTATTTTTCACGTTATATTTTTTTAACCCTAATATTACCTGAAATGTTAAAGTTACATACTGTGGCCGCACTGTACAACTTTAAAATGATAAATATGATACAGGACCAAGCTCGTCGAAAACTTTTGATTGATACTGAAAAGACTCCCTAGTTATATTGGGAATACGAAATTGGATAACGTCTATGACGTCATACGTTATTTGAATTTCTGTAAACAAGGAATTTGACCTTAAAGATAAAACTGACAATGACATGACGAGTACAATTAATTGTATAGTATCTTTACCATATCATAAATCATATGTAATATAATAAATAAAAATTGGTTAATATTTATGAGTCGGCACGTTTACATGTTATTCAAAATCAACTCCGACAAATACTAATATCAAAATAATTGGAAATGGTAACATCTATAACTGACACAGAGAGGGCAACTTTTCTAACCATCGCATAACAAAGCATGAAGGCCTACCTAATGTTGTAGGGTCGCGGAGAATTTTCAATAGTGTATATTTTTTTCGTTTACATTTGTAAAAATATTTGTTGAATTCAAATTAAAAAAAAACCTCTTGCATAGAATCCCGCCACTAATTACTAGGTCAGAATGTCCTTGAACAGCTGTAGAATGTTGACATCCGGGTTATAAAGATACTTATATTTATAGGCCCAGGCATAATACATTTACATATAATATGAGCGGGCGGTTCCATTTACGGTGTAACTGTGATGTCATCACCCACTGTATCGGACTGGATACACTTCAATACTTTCTCTGCTCTAGTTAGTGTTTGTTTGGACACTAGGACATTTTGACGCACATGGTCTTAGTCGGTGAATATTTCCGTAGATATAAGCTATTTTTGCATATATACATGATAGTATACGTTCATACCAGTTTATACTTTTTGTGAAAATTAGCATATAATTGTGAGAAACCATCCCCACAAATACGTGAGATCTGTGCCATTTCTTCGGATGTCAGACATTTCGACTTAACCTACTGCGATGTTGAAGGTTTTTTCCATGTCAACTGATGATCCAAGACTTTTACGTGATTGACGGTTAAGTTGTTGTCTCTAACAAGAACAGGGAATTGAGGTGAGCCTTGTATTAATTTTGTTAATTTTTTCATATTTTGGTGTTTTGATTAATTTGTAGGGTGGCGGACAAGTGTGTCTGATATTGAATGAAACATTTGACAATCGTATCGACTCGATTACTCGCCTAAATATTGCACAAAAATACTGCTATTGGTAGTCCACCTTTTTTGTTGTAATCGGATGATTGACAAGAACAGGGCTGTAGCCAAAATTATTGTGTGAACCTCAGCCAAGTATTGTGTGAACCTATATGACATTAAATATTGACTACATGACGGTACTGGGTTCTTGTCATAATACAGTTCTCAATCACTTTGGTAGAAGAACGGAAACTTGAGCACGAGTCTGGGCATGAGTAATGTATTTTTGTTGAAAATTTAGACGTCTCTTTGTTTACCATGAAGGCTACTGATTACAGAACACACAGACAATGTATCAGGTAAATATCATTGGTCTGTCACGAATCACTTCAAAGGGCCTGCTGGGTAGCATTATACAATTCTTTTGAACTTGTCTGTAAGGGAATTTCAAGGGAGCAGTTTCTTTTTCTTTTTATCTGACATTAAATTGAAACGCTAAATCGTCATTGTAGGGAAAAGTCACCAACGTGAGATAAATAACTGGTAGAAGATTGACCCTGTTCATGTTGTTGTTTTTTACGATAGTAGCTCTCATAACAATGTACTAATTACATACAAACATCACAAACCATGGTTGTTTATCATTCAATACTAAAACTGTAATAGTTCGCTTACTGTCTGTACTGTGAATGAAAGAGTCTTAGTCCTCGTCTATGATGAACGTAGCTTGTGATATTACGTTATCGATAGACTCAATCTGATTTAAATCCAATGTAAATGTCGGCTAATCGTTCATTGCTATTTTACCTCGGTATTTTTGCTTGATTTGACCTTCGTATTACATGTTTACGTTTTCCTCGTGGTGGTCGCCTCCTCTAATCATGTGTATTATTGATGTAATATACCACTCTATTCACTATCATCTATATAGTATATCATTATACACTGTGTATTATCTATATAGTATATAACTATACACTGTGTATTATCCATATAGTATATCACTTTAAACTGTGCATTATCTATAAAGTATATCACTATACACTATTATCTATTTAGTATATCACTATACACTGTATTACCCATCTATTATATCACTGTTTTATCTATACAGTATACCACTATACACTGTGTATTATCTATATAATATCTCACTCTATACACTGTATTATCTATATAGTATACCACTCTATACACTGTATTATCTATATAATATATCACTCTATACACTGCATTATCTATATAGTATACCACTCTATGCACTGTATTATCTATATAGTATACCACTCTATGCACTGTATTATCTATATAGTATACCACTCTATGCACTGTATTATCTATATAGTATATCACTATACACTATGTATTATCTATACCGTATATCACTATACGCTGTGTATTATCTATATAATATAACACTCTATACACTGTGTATTATCTATATAGTGTATCACTATACACTGTATTATCTATATACATGTAATCCTCCACTCTATATTATCTATATAGTGTACTACTTTATACACTGTATTATCTATATAGTATACCACTCTATACACTGTATTATATATTTAGCCACTAGTAACCAGACAGTGTCAGGCGTTAAGAAGAAATGGAATCATGTCAAAGCAAAGCTGCTTACAAATATTACAACAAGGTGACATTACTGGCAATTTAATATTAGCCATACGCCTTTTGGCCGATATTGCAAAAGTGAAATAAAGTCCATTTCGGTATTTGTGTTTCTCTACACTGAACCTATTCTTCGTCGTATATTGAGTCACTTATCTTAGTTTTCGTCGCTACAAAGTCATTTGTCGACACTGAAAGCGAGATATCGACATTATACATGGTTACTAATGTAGCGGGTACGTTTGGAATGCATACTAATTACGCAGGTTTGATTTCAACAATAACATTTCATACGATACATCGTCATACGTTATAGTCAATGCCAGACTAACCTTTTACGTAAACATTATGCTTTACTATATAGTGACATAAATAATGACCGATGCAGTGTTGCCTTTCAACTTAAGACGATCGTTCATTGGTCATGTTTGACCACAAAGCTGACCCAGCTCAAAATAATTAAACTGTGTTTCTTTTCCGTGCCGCTTCATTGATTTAATGCAATTAAAAATGTCAAGGTGCAAACAGTGTACGACTATAAAATAAATGTGATCTACATAATTGACATTCTAGAAGACAATCAGCACTATTATAGAAGTTGTGTCAATCTTCCAATAATCGCACATCTTTTATCGTATCCCTTTTACACTTTTTGTCATATAACCTTAGCATTTGGGTGTTTGAGACACACACAATTCTTGTTTGAGACACACACAATCCTTGTTTGAGACACACTGAATCCTGGTCATAAGACCTTAGCATTTGACGTTTTATGCTACAATTTACTCTAACACAGAACACATCAAAAGATGCGTTAGTCGGAGGTGACTTCTTCAAAGCATCCTGCTTTACACACTGTTACAATTTCGTGTGGTGTCTAAGACACACTAACTTCTGGTCTGTCGAACAGAGTAAATTGTTGACATTAACTCTCAAATGCCGCTTTCAACGTTGAAGAGAGCGCTCGAGCAGTCAGTAGACGTCTACTACGCGATGTCCAGTGTTTTCGATGACCATCCCGCTTTCCACTGATATTTCTCGTGTCTCCTTTTTCACCCCTCTCTCGCTGTGTCTTTTCGTAGAGTACGTACGTCCAGTGTCTACATCAAATTTTTAAAAGTGGTGTATGATACGCTCAAACTTCAATGATTCTTCATCCAAATTAGATGGTACTCTGCCGTGATAGTAGTCCTGCTTGCATACGGAGTAAGTCGTCCCTTGAGCGAAACGCGTACACCGTCTGCGAGCATGACCGTGAAAGTGACGCTTCAGAATCGCAATATCACAATTTACGACCTGTTTTCTTGGTCGCGGTCCAATGGATGTTTCGCATCTCGTCGGCCATCTAGGTCCATGGAATCGTAAAAAGGGGGTACTTTTTCAGATCGCCCTCCGAGAATATGGGTACGATGCTCTCTCTCTCTCTCTCTCTCTCTCTCTCTCTCTCTCTCGCTCTCTCTCTCTCTCTCTCTCTCTCTCTCTCTCTCTCTCTCTCTCTCTCTCTCTCTCTCTCTCTCTCTCTCTCTCTCTCTCTCTCTCTCTCTCTCTCTCTCTCTCTCTCTCTCTCAGTGTAAGGATTAGGTGTCGTTGAAGTTATAGCTCTGGATTTATACGCTACGGGGTTTTGACACGACGGAAAGAATGGGGTTTTTGAAGTGATTTTCTCCCAGATTCACTATATAAAAAAAGTGGGGGGTTCTTTTTCATTGAAATATTAACTGGAAAAGGGGTACATATGAAATTTCGCTAACAAGCCGGGGTACCCACCAATCCATGATCGAGCGACTGCCACTGCTGGGGCGTCGCGACGCGTCGGAGAGTCAGAATTGTACGGGGTGTTGGTCACCGAAAACACCGGTCTCAAACATTGTTGCAGAAAATCCCCAAATGCTAAACTCTTATGACCAGGATTCAGTGTGTTTCGAACACCTCAATTCTGGTCATAAGACCTTAGCATTTGGTTGTTTTCTGCAACAATTTACTCTAAAACAGAAGACATCAAGGTTCCGTCAATGAGAGTTGATGCAGACACAAGTTGGTGTGGTTTCGACTGGAGTGTTTGTTTTGTCGCCTGGAACTGACGCATCTTTTGATGTGTCCTGTTTTAGAGTAAATTGTTGCACAAAACGGCAAATGCTAAGGTCTTATGACCAGGATTGTGTGTGTTTCGAACAAGGATTGTGTGTGTTTCGAACAAGAATTGTGTGTGTCTCAAACACCCAAATGCTAAGGTTTTGTGACAAAAAGTGTATAATATTTTGCCTTAGTTTGACACAAGTCATCTATATTAACACGTCTAGACTTATGTTGTATGAACGGTTTTTAGTGTTCCAGTCCCTATATACTAGTAATTACACTCTTTGTCATAAAAGCTTAGCATTTGGGTGTTTGAGACACACACAATTTGTTTGAGACACACTGAATCCTGGTCATAAGAGCTTAGCATTTGCCGTTTTGTGCAACAATTTACTCTAAAACAGTTTGATGTGTTCTGTAATGGGGGAATCCATTAGGGCGTCCTCAATGGAGAACGAACATAGTTATTGGTATTTAAGCGTGTCTACCCGGAAATCCCAGTAGGACTGACGAATAGCGTGTGTATGACAAGAGACAAGGAACACAAACCTTGTACATACGCAGCCACACTACAAACACAACGTTTGTTCTGTCTGACGCAAGTCAGCTCAGGTAGGCCAAAATATGTTGGTAATAATTACAACAATATACCACTCTATACATTGTTTATTATCTATGTAGTATACCACACTATACACTGTATATATAGTGTACCACTCTATATACTGTATTATATATTTAGCCACTAGTAAGCAGACAGTGTCACGCGTTAAGAAGAAATGAAATCATGTCAAAGCAAAACTCCTTACAAATATTACAACAAGGTGACATTACTGGCAATTTAATATTATCCATACGCCTTTTGGCCGATATTTGCATGGTAGTGATTACTGGTGTTTTGTTTGTTGCTGTTTTTAGTGTTTCCTTCATTTGCCGGTCCAGTTGTTTTTGAAAAAGAAAACAGTAGTCTGATTTATGCATGCGTGCCCCGGGGTCCCACGCTACACAAACATAGCCAGTAACTAGGAAAGCGCAAACAATTTTTATTTCTGAGCAAAAATTGACTTTTACGCCAGTGAACTCTGAAGTAATGCAACTGAGCCAAATTTAATGTGGTAATTGGAACTTTGGACTGTTACATGTAAAAGTTTACAGAGTTATCGCAACGGAATTCTTCATGTTTGTCAATAAACAATAAACAAAAACACAAATAAATAAATAAACAAACAAACAAACAAACAAACACACACACACATACACATACACACACACACACACAAAAAAAAAAAAACCCCACACAAACAGACAAACACTTTATACCTGGACATGCGTACCAGACAGCCACTAAACATTAACATCCAAAGTTAACGACAAATTGGGGCATCCTAGTCAGTGTGCGTGTGTATGTTTCATAGTATGTACATGTATCTATAATAATTAAGACTTTAGTTAATTCATATATTTTGTACGTTCATCGCTACTTTTAGATCATAAAACCACTTCATTGTTTTACTAGCTGTATACACGATATACCGAACACAGTTTACTCAATATCAGATTTGTGTGTACTAGTGTGTTTATTCTGTAAAGGTATATATGGTAACACACGTACTCAATATCGGATTTGTGTGTACTAGTGTGTTTATTCTGTAGAAGTATATATGGTAACACACATACACACTAGTCTAGAATTCTAAACTGGTACAGTATTACGTTTTAAAAACTTCATTACTAATACCAGTCTAGCTCACTTCCCAACCATCGCGCAAATTTGTGTGCTACTCCTACAGTGTTCATATAAACATGATGATGTGTGTGCGTCCCAAGTGATTTTAGTTTAAACAGACTGGGGGAGGAGTCATTCTCCAAACATGAGAAAGGTCGAAGACGTTTGGTGACGACAGCCTGTCAATTTGTGATGGATTACTTGACATACGCAATTCGTTCTTCACTAACCAAACTCTAATCAAACACACTTGACACCTTTCGTTGGGAACTGAGCTAGACTGGTATTAGTAATGAAGTTTTTAAAACGTAATACTGTACCAGTTTAGAATTCTAGACTACGTACGCACAGCCTGTAGTGATAGCACGACATTGAGAAATGTGAAACCTAATATAATTGTCCATTTAGCACTTAGTGCGCATAGTAATTAATAGCTATACTATGAAATGATTGCATATTGAATATGAATATTGATAGCAAAATAACGTGAAATTTGACTGTAAATCCATTAAAATTGAAATGCTCCGTCCAAGGGGCCCAGGGAAATTCTGCCGACAGTGTTTACCCAAACTACACAAGACCTCATGAGAAAGCACAATATACTTTGTAAATAAAGAGACAGAAAGAGCATTTTAAAAGGTTGTCAACGTTAACAATACCGTAGTCTACAAAAACAGGCGACAGTTCTATTTAATTATCTCATTTTAAAAATACATAAATAAAGTGTTATTGGGCGCTAAATGAATATTTGAAGCCGTCTACTCCACCATTCTGTTCAAAGAAAAGCTTTTAAATCGTATGTATTGGTTAAATATCTATACTACAAAAAGTAAAATAGGGCACTGACCGCAGTGATAAGCACTAGTGTCATATAAATGAGGCAAAACAAATCGGCTATTTAACATTGACAAGATGGAAAGTGAGAAAAGATGAAAATACTGTATTATTGTCAATTATAACCTTATTATAAGTTGAACTTTTTCAGAAAGAATAAATAGATCTTTAAAGTGATTTACGCCTGGATTCTAAATACCATATTGCTAGTCTATTAAGCATGACTCATCAAACGTTAATAACTTTATCAGATAAATAGATCATTAAACCTTTTCTAATTACACCACTGTGGAGCAAATCTAACAACCTAATATTACACTGCTAGTCTTCTTGTAAAGTTTTAGGAATCCCTAATAACGCTGGATGTCATTGGGTTATTTATTCGACATGTCGTTCTGCATCGTTTGATAACTTGCTTACAGGGGAATAACATTTTCTTAAAGTTTTAATGAATCTCGAGTTTTCATGACATGCATATCTAAACTATTGGTACAGTTCGACCTTAATTATTCAATTGAAAACATTTAATTCGTTGATATAAATTTTACAATCAGATTTTAATTCGAATTTTAATTCATTTTCTTTCACGTGTTTTACTTCTATATATATCTTTACCATCTGTCTTGTTCTTTGGCTGATAATACAAATACCAAGATTCGTAACAGATTCTTGAGATATCTTTTTAATTCCCACAAGTCATCACTGTCTCGTACTTCTTATCATCACTTTCCATCACATGCCATGACTTGTAAATGTGTTATCAGTGGTCGTCATTTTGTCTATTGTAATGTATTTATCTGTTGTCATCTTATTTGCCCAGTACACTTCATGTTCCTCTGAATCAAAACACTTCTCAAGCCAAATACATACAATGTAATATTAATCTTGTCGAGGTTCACTAAATTTGTTGGCATGGCAAGTTTCCAAGTATTGTTCACTGTCTTTTCCGGGGACGTACATTGCGAAATGACATCTATTACTTAAAACAACCAAGTCTCAATGATAATTAGACATAAACAGAGACAAGTTGGCGGTTGGTTTATGTTCAATCTTATTGCTGGTACGTTTGGAATGTATTCAGTAAGCTTACGTTTTGATGATAGCATTCATAAACTAAAGCTTCTCATTTACACGAAACAAGTCGTTGGCATTCTGGATTGATATAAAGTCGTTATTTGCAATAATGAGGTGATTCTAATTAAGTGGAAAAGTTCTTATCCTCACTTGGTTGGCCTCACTTGGAAGGCCATATTCCTTTTGTAAACAGACTTTAGGGACCGGTCAGCTTCTTTGGCCTGGGGAGGGGGTGGATTGGTGGGGTGGGGGTAACCCTGTTTTTGAAAGGGAAAATTGGGGGTCGTTGTTTTTTTATTGTGATAGAAGGACTTAAATCCTTCTCTACAATAACATGAAGCCTTGTCTGAACTGTGGTACATGTATTTGTTCTTGTCCATGTTTCTTACATAAATTCTTTAATATTACTTCACGAACGAGTTCAAACATGACTATACATATACATGTATTACCTAGCTACCACACTAGTTACAGAACATGTCATGTAAATGCTTGGCTGTTTCACAATCAATGCTTCACTTATATTGCACTTTTTGGCAAAAGTGAACTTGAAGGTTTCGTAATGGTAATCTTCGTAGATAGCTTATAAATAAGTTAATCTAAATTGTTCTACTCTTCAATATGAACTTATCAAAAGGGATTAATACACTTTCTATTTCCGACACTCCATGTTATTGACACTAAAACTAACCACATCTCATCAGATTCCAGTTTCTATTATACACTCGGTATGACCATTTAAAGTTCTCTAACATACCTGTGAAATACTATACATGCAATATTAATGCCACTATATCAATGTTACGGGCCCATTTTTTTTGTGACATGGGAAAACTTACATTTACATTAGCTTTTCGAAAATTGGAAATATTACCTCAAAGGCTATGAATAACCTAAACATTGCCTTAATAGAAGCAAAAAACTCCAGATCTGCCAGGGGGAGAAGCCCTAGGACCCCCTCACCCCCAGAGGTCAATCATGTATTCAATCAACAATCAGATCACCAACCTTTTTACTCAGGCTGTCATTATAGTACTAAACTTTTCTTAAATATTTTCACCCTATGCTAATTTTAGATGATGTAGTCTTTTAAAGACGTGAAATGTTTGCCAAGGTAGTCTAAAATTGCCTTAAACTCCAAATCTCCCCTACCAATGATACTACCATTAGATTTGCTGACCTTTACTACATGTATATAATGATGCAAAAACCTCCAGATCTCTGGGAACCCCCCCCCCCTCACAAGAGGTGGACATCTCCCACTCTCGAGCTCTTCCCCCTATTACTGTCAAGATGCTATTAAACTATAAAAAATCCACCTGCCCCCCCCCCCCCCCCCAGCTGGAGAAACTGACCGTTCCCTTAATCCTGCGATCACTCATACAAAGAACGAATTACAATGTTATTATGAAATTTGATATCATTTTCCCTATTCTAGGCCTAATGCCAAATGCTATCAAGTAACGTAAAGATAAAGACTCGCTATACATTTTTATGAGTACTCATCAGACTCTCGAGACATCCTTGATGGCAATTACTTCTAATGATCTTTGTTACTGTCCACGTCAGACTCAGTATCACCTTCCATCACGTGCGATGATATTGCGTTTATGGTTTAGACATTGTTACTTTGAGTGCTAGGTTATTTTCATTTGTGGAAAAGGTGTCCGTTGTGATGAACAAGATAAGACGGCTAAGAAGGTCAGTAGATAAATAATACAAATATATTGTGCGTGTAAAAGTGAATTGAAGTCCATTTCGGTATTTGTGTTTCTCCACACTGAACCTATTCTTCGTCGTATATTGAGTCACCTGTCTAAGTTTTCGTCGCTACAATGTCATTTGTCGACACTATACATTATACATGGTTACTAATGTAGCGGGTACGTTTGGAATGCATACTAATTAGGCAGGTTTGATTTCAACAATACCATTTCATACGATACATCGTTATACGTTATAGTCAATGCCAGACTAACCTTTTACGTAAACATTATGCTTTACTACATAGTCGATCGTTCATTGGTCCTGTTTGACCACAAATCTGACCCAGCTCAAAACAATTAAACTGTGTTTCTTTTCCGTGCCGCTTCATTGATTTAATGCAATTAAAAATGTCAAGGTGCAAAAATTGTACGACTGAAAAATAATTGTGATCTGCATAATTGACATTCTAGAAGACAATCAGCACTATTATAGAAGTTGGTCAATCTTCCAATAATCGCACATCTTTTATCGTATGCCCTTATCTTGCCATAGTTTGACACAAGTCATCTAGACTTATAAGTTTACCGAGGTAATAACTTTCACACCATTCGATATTTCTATGTGAATACATTGTACCTTGTAGTCTTCACTTCAAAAATTGGTCCACCAGAGACTATAACTGGAAGGTTCTGAAGAGAGTGGTGGTGGGCGTTTAGATGGACCTTGTAGGGTGCTGGTTTCTTATGTGGATTTTGAATGTCTCGCAAGATTGAATGTCAATATATTGGAATAATTTGAAGTGACCATTGAAAGAGTTTTTGTCAACTAGTGAATGGGTTTCCTGAAATAATACCCTTGATTACTTGTTTTCATCAAGTGTTGGTCATCTTTACTCGCCAGTCTTTCATTCGATATATCCATGTCTGCAGATTTGAGTACTTGTCTCACACTGATATCTACACTCTTTGTCATAAAACCTTAGCATTTGGGTGTTTGAGACACACACAATTCTTGTTCGAAACACACACAATCCTTGTTTGAGACGCACTGAATCCTGGTCATAAGAGCTTAGCATTTGCCGTTTTGTGCAACAATTTACTCTAAAACAGAACACATCAAACTATTTTAGAGTAAATTGTTGCACAAAACGACAATAATTTAATTATTTGTAATTTGTAGAGAGTGGGGTGCGAGTTGATGTTATTACTAATTAGTCAGATGAATAAATGGAAATTACCGTGCTTTGTAATAGTGGTATTTTTGCCTTGAGGACAGGAGAGAATCCCGATAAATCAGCCATTGTATCTGTTAGTGAATTCTGTAAAGGTAATATATTGCAATGGAGAACAACTGCCCTACATACTTTGTAATAGTGGTATTTTTGCCTTGAGGACAGGAGAGAATCCCGATAGATCAACCATTGTATCTGTTAGTGAATTCTGTAGACGTAATATATTACAATGGAGAACAACTGCCCTATGTTTTGAAAACTGTATGATGTTGGTGTTCTGACAAAACACAGCTAAACGGACCGAAGGCGATTAAAATCAATTTTTGTTTACCATTTTCTACAAGACTTGTCATGGGTGTTAAACAAGCGAGAGAATTGTACTTTAAGGTTACATATACACCATTTATATGACCGTGACAAGATTCATTAAATAAAAAATAAAATTTCCTTTATAATTGTGCAAAGTCAGGCTATTGAACTTTATCAGTAATTGTTAGTTTGAGTGACAACAATTTATTATATAGTAAAATTATTTTGGAAAAATAGACCTTGTATTCAGTACTTGTATTCATGAAATTTTCTCATTAAAGCAGTGGTACTCAATATCAGTCAGGTTGACCTTTTTTATAATTGAAAACGTTACGCAATGTAAATATTACGCGAAAATTAATAATTTCCATGAATATATAAAAAGATAATTGAAAAAGCTACGCAATGTAAATATTACACGAAATTAAATAATTTTACCATGATGACATAAAAAGATAATTGTCTGTAAGGTAATGTTCAGACTGTCACATGGTACGTTTTGACTGTCTATAAGGTAATGTTCAGACTGTCATATGGTACGTTTTGACTGTCTGTAAGGTAATGTTCAGACTGTCACATGGTACGTTTTGACTATCTGTAAGGTAATGTTCAGACCGTCATATGATACGTTTTGACTGTCTATAAGGTAATGTTCAGACTGTCACATGGTACGTTTTGACTGTCTGTAAGGTAATGTTCAGACTGTCATATGGTACGTTTTGACTGTCTATAAGGTAATGTTCAGACTGTCTCATGGTACGTTTTGACTGTCTGTAAGGTAATGTTCAGACTGTCACATGGAACGTTTTGACTGTCTGTAAGATAATGTTCAGACTGTCATATGGAACGTTTTGACTGTCTGTAAGATAATGTTCAGACTGTCATAAGGTACGTTTTGACTGTCTACAAGGTAATGTTCAGACTGTCACATGGTACGTTTTGACTGTGTGTAAGGTAATGTTCAGACTGCCATATGGAACGTTTTGACTGTCTGTAAGTTAATGTTCAGACTGTCACATGGTACGTTTTGACTGTCTATAAGGTAATGTTCAGACTGTCACATGGTACGTTGTGACTGTCTGTAAGGTAATGTTCAGACTGTCACATGGTACGTTTTGACTGTCTGTAAGGTAATGTTCAGACTGTCACATGGTACGTTTTGACTGTCTGTAAGGTAATGTTCAGACTGTCACATGGTACGTTTTGACTGTCTGTAAGGTAATGTTCAGACTGTCACATGGTACGTTTTGACTGTCTATAAGGTAATGTTCAGACTGTCACATGGTACGTTTTGACTGCCTGTAAGGTAATGTTCAGACTGTCACATGGTACGTTTTGACTGTCTGTAAGGTAATGTTCAGACTGTCATATGGTACGTTTTGACTGTCTATAAGGTAATGTTCAGACTGTCACATGGTACGTTTTGACTGCCTGTAAGGTAATGTTCAGACTGTCATATGGAATGTTTTGACTTTTTGGGTCGATTGCAAATCCAATAAACCAGTTTATCCCATCCCAATAACTGGGTAACTTACTTCAACAATTTAAAATTCTGCAATATACCTATTAACAGTCTAGATCTGCCCATGATGTTAAAGTAATTGAGTTGTCAAAATGTTTTCAGTCATGGAGTTAGTCGAACATCCATTAGATAGCAACACAAATTTGAGACACCAATGCATTACATTGGTGAATATCTGTACCCCGTCGATAAAAAGTTATAACGTGTTTTATTACTAATAAAATGGCTTTTCTAGGATAGTTTCATGTCCATGCAGGGTAGAGGTTGCTTTTCGTACATAAACGTGATGAAATCATCCCGAATTATGCCACCTTGGCGTTGTGTGTTTACTGTCCAACACATACATGGAAGGCTGTCCTATACGCTAAGAAAGTAAAGAGCCAAGACCGTCTAAGACGGGACATGTAGACGCACACATATGAAACGGGACACCTAGACACATACATGGGGACGCGTATCTCTACGGGAGCTCGTGTTTTCAATTATATTTATGATATATAATAAAAATTCAATTATTATGTAATCATCGGTCTAATCAACGTAAAGTCGTATCTCTACTCTACGCCTATAATTAAGAGATAACGGTTAATGAGAAGGTCGTCTGTAAAAATGGATTAGATTTATTCATAGGAGCTATGTAAGCTGATTGGAACTCATACGATCTTTCCACAGTTACTGTAACTAAACACGTATTTACATGCATTATTTATTTTAAACCTGTTCTCAATTTCAGAACGAGGGAGTACAATAATGCTACTGACAAACTTAAGATTTGCTTTGTTATTGTGGTTTGTACCATACATCATATCAGGTAAGAACCACTGAGATTTTCTTTTGTCATAATTCTCGCTATCTGCAATACAATTCTATGCATCGCTAAGGAGTCAAATGGAACGCAGTCTCGCGACCGCGCTTGCATTTGTCAACACCTACACTTCTGGTCGCCTATGTCAATACACGTGAATGTTTCTTCCAAACAGTTTAATTTGTAACAAATAAGATAAACGCAACTTTTAAGCTCATATAATTATGGAGGTGGGAAATTTAAATATGTACAGTATCTTTCCAGAGCAAAATTACAAGAGATGTCTACAACTGAAAATGGGAAAGAAACATTCCTGTGTATTAGCATAGCCGACCGGAAGTGTAGTTGTCGACATTAGAACGCGTTGTCGCGCGACTTCGTTCCATTTGACTCCACAGTGATGTGTAGAATTGTATTGCAGGTAGCGAGAATTGGTCGGTGAATTTATATAAACATAATTAAGGTTCTCCTATGATCTCATCCTCAGCTCCTCACTAACGCTCTATTCTTGTCTTCGCATTCATTCATTCATTAATTAATTCATTCATTCATTAATTAATTAATTCATTAATTCATTCATTCATTCATTCATTCATTCATTCATTCATTTGGACGTTCGTTCGTTTGTACGTACGTTCGTTCATACGTTCATTCATTTGTTCACTCATCCATCCATCCATCCATCCATCCATCCATTCATTCATTCACTTATTCATTCGTTGTAACTTTCTCATATTATAACGCCACTCGTTTAACCAGATAGTGATCATTATAGTATTTTTCCACATTGCCTGCAAATACCCAGAGCATAAAGACAAAAGTTTTAGCATTGACACAGTTCATAAATTGACAAAATACTATCAGACTTATTATTCACCAAATCATACAAACCAAGAGAAACAATGATCATAATAACAAATGTAAGATAAACAGATAGCAGCTATATGTGTAACAAAACTTAAGAAGCATTGAGAAATTACTCGAACACTTGTTTCAAAGCTGTCAAATTGTATGAAAAAAAACTATAGTATCGACCCATCTGTATCCGATTCAGTCTTACTTATGATACTTTCTTTTCAGCTACCCCAACATATGATATTTACACACGCATCAAAAAAGATGTCTTCGCTAATTATGACAAGTATGTACGGCCAGCTGAAGACGTTTCAGATGTCAATATTATCAACTTCAGACTGTCTGTCAATCAAATCGAGGATGTCGTAAGTCCAAAGCAAATATATTTCTTTCACGTTAATAATGGGCCGCAGTGACATCTACACTTATATATATGTAATGTTGTTTGCTTGGTTATATATATATATATATATATATATATATATATATATATATATATATATATATATATATATATATATATATATATATATATATATATATATATATATATATATATATATATGTTGAGGGTAGAAGAAAATCAAGTCGGGTTTTTCGTCTCTACAAGCCTGTTTCGTGAGTAAATCACTCGTCAGGAGATGTTGATGTGATTGGCCAGGAATATATATGTGTGTGTGTGTGTGTGTATATATATATATATATATATATATATATATATATATATATATATATATATATATATATATATATATATATATATATATATATATATATATCAACATCTCCTGACGAGTGATTTACTCACGAAACAGGCTTGTAGAGACGAAAAACCCGACTTGATTTTCTTCTAGCTCAACATATACTCCGCTCTGCGTGCAGACGTATCGAGCACTGTACTACGGACAAATCTTACCACTGACTTCCTATATATATATATATATATATATATATATATATATATATATATATATATATATATATATATATATATATATATATATATATATATATATATAGTTTTGGTAGTACTGGAACTCTTTCTTGGGTGTAACTCGGAGTTTCACGCATATTGCGATCATCAGACACTCACACATACATATATATATATATATATATATATATATATATATATATATATATATATATATATATATATATATATATATATATATATATATATATATATACACACACACATATATATTCCTGGCCAATCACATCAGAAAACCCCCATACTAGAATTACACTCGTCAAAGATCTTGACAAGCTGAATCAGTCGTCTGAAGATGGCACAATGTAACACATGTCTGTAAACTCCGAGTTACGGCTTGTGGTTTCCTAAGCCCATGTATTCTGTGTGTGTGTGTGTGTGTGTGTGTGTGTGTGTGTGTGTGTGTGTGTGTGTGTGTGTGTGTCAATGTCTGCGTGTGCCTGTGTGTCTGTGTGTGTATGTATGTATGTATGTATGTATTTATGTAAGTATGTATGTATGTATGTATGTATGTATGTATGTATGTATGTATGTATGTATGTATGTGTGTGTGTGTGTGTGTCTGTCTGTCGGTCTGTGTCTGTCTGTCTCTGTGTTTGTGTTTGTGTATGTGTATGTGTATGTGTCTGTGTTTGTTTGTGCGTGTGCGTGTGTCTGTCTGTCTGTGTCTATTGAACGCGCCACACCTTGAATTTTATTTCTCTACCCCTTGTCTCCGATCTAATTTACATATACAGTTTTGTTATTGTTTTACATAGGACGAGAAAAGGCAAGTAATAACGACCCGTGCTTGGTTAAAGCAAGTAAGTGACTTTCATATAGCCCGAACTTATTCCAAGCAGTCCAACAACTATCGGTCCGAGTATACACAATAATCGAACCTACAAGTACGACGATTTTACGATGATAATATGACGAATGTTTGTTTGATATCAGTTGATTGTAAGCAAAGGTAATACAGCGAATTTCACAATACCGTTCACCGTTTCTGTTTGATACAACTACGCAGAAACCAATTAGAAACTGGACATGCTACACTATTTAAGATACTTGAATGAGTATAGTCTCTTACTACATTTTATCTAAGTGAAACGAACTATACATGCCACCATCCTGACATGGCAAAGGACATTTACGCGACCTAGCTTCATCTGGTGTTTGATACTAAGAAAAACATAGGAGTGCATGGAGTTGCAATACATTTTATTGTGTGGCATATGCAGTTTCTTGTTTGTTTCTGCATGATTGTATAAAACAGAAAAGCTGAACAGTATTGTGACCTTCACTGTATATCGACGGTAACGATCATTTCTAGGTCGATATTCAAACAATCGCATATACATCGTCACTGTTTAAAATATACAATATGCGATATGATGCAAAGGTCGTAATTGCAACGACCTAGAACACTGAAACGTTTGAATATATGATGAAATGTGGATAATATGAGTAATCAATTCATGAAGAGTTCATATCACCAAGTTCATTTGAAAAAATGTTAAAGAACCGTCACCATTGCAATGTCCATACATTTGTCAATGTCATTAATGGTGACGCAATTGAATTTATACGTACGATGTCACTGGCGCGTTTGACAAAATCTAACAGTCACACATCCAGACATCATATCAATATACTATCTATATTGGTATAATTGCGTAACATCGTTTTAATCGTTTAATCGTTATTCTGATTCTGAATATATTACACCATTATGAGAGATTTCGCAGCCACGCAAGATTTCAATCTTTTTATTTGCAAATCGATAACAAAAACATCACAAATAAATCAATCCATCAAAATAACGACTTGACCAGTCTAATCTCGGGTACGTGTTTCTAAATACAACCCTGTTCCAAGATATTGTAATGATGGTAAAGATTACTTTTGCTGATTTTTTAAAACATAATTGTAAGAAAAACGTACTTAGGCACGTATGTTAGTAGTAAAACATAAGTAATTTTTATTATAGACACAAATGACGAACAAGTGCCAGTGCATGATGCCCTAGAAATAATATGTACAATCTACTGACTGGCGCATATCTTTTAAGAAATCGTTTCTCTCTGAGAAGCTTTCCTATAAAACCACACACTGCTACTGTAATCTGATCTCAACTATCTGAACATAAATGTTAGTAATATTTAGATTAATTATTTGCCCTTTAACATTATACATACCAGTTTATCTAGTCACTGTATTTTATGATGTACTCAATACGTCACACAAGTGATCAACATGAACCATGCAGTATAGGAAATTATTCAAATGACAATGTAACATGGATTTATTTAATCATTGAAGGATTTAAACGAATTTACCTGAGCTTTAAAAAAGTGGCTATTCTTTGACTTTTAAGACAATTGTATTTTTTTGTTATTAGTCAATCCCCGATACAAGCCTTGGTACAGTTACAGAGTTAATTTAGACAGAT
>NC_135549.1:2752500-2762500 GCF_964340395.1 Glandiceps talaboti | reverse complement strand
CAATTAATCATCGGAAAATTAATAATCGAATATTTGATTAAACAGTGTATGCAATTACAATATTTAAACGAAAATATATTGTAGTAATTTTCTTTTGAATACTACGCTGGAACCGCTGTTTTTGTCAGACGGTTGGGAATTCCAAAGTAATGCATCATTATAACTCAAACTGTCAAATTTACCATCTGATTAAAGAAGACTGGTTTAAAGTACGTACGGGTATATCAAATTATAACAATGCAATAATATCTTACTTTTGGCTTCTACATTTTCTAGTCTGATAACAATGTCAAGTCAGTTTACTTTAACCTGCTGACGTCACCTACTTTAACACTGGCCAGTTATCCCTTAAGTTAGGAGATTTTTCTTCAAAGGGAACTTGAAATAGCCATAACTACTTTTGATGATTATGTGTTCTTTTTTTCATAGCTATTATTGTCATATCATTTGTTTTCACTTCCAGTGTCGAATGGATCGGAGAATCTTATACGCTTCCTCCAGCATCTCTTGTGCGAATATTCTCCACTGGTTTCGTTGATATGGGTATACCCGTCAAGTTGAGAAGTCCATGTCTTATGAATTTAATCAAATTTCCGTTCGATGTACAGCACTGTTACCTCAAGTTTGGTATGTGGCAGTATAATGGAAACGAAAGTTACCTTAATCCCATTGACGACTATGTGGCTGAGGAGGACTATGTACAAAATAGCGAGTGGGAGCTGATAGAATCTTCAGCACAAACTCAAATGCAAAAATATCCATGCTGTATATTCTTCTATAGCATGCTTACCTACACGATAGTGCTAGAGAGAAAACCTCTCTTTTATGTAGTCAATTTGGTCGTTCCTTGCTTTGTCTTAACGGTTTTGACGTTGTTTACTTTTTATTTACCTTCGGACTCGGGAGAGAAAATGACACTAGGAATATCAATCTTGCTGACTTTGGCTGTGTATAGTGTAATAATAGCAGACTCCATGCCTCCAACGTCTACTGGAATACCGTTGTTACATCAATATGTCATGTTCAGCACAGCCCTCGTTATGATTTCTGTGATCATGACGACAGTTGTTATAAACATGAATCATCGTACAGCTAGAACACACACGTTACGACCATGGGTCAGAAGATTTTTCATTGAAACTCTACCACCATATATAGGTCTGGCCCCTTGTGCACGGAGAAAAGCAAAAAGGTCTGATTCTTCGGTAGAGTCGATAACAGAAAATGATGTCATTCCTTCGCCAGTCTCGCGAGATTTAGGTGGACCTCAGGACGGAGATCAGAACGACCATAAACATAACAATGGATTTTACGATGAAAACGGGTCTTCGTTCAAGCATTTTGAACAACCTCATTTACTACAAGATGTCACGGTTGTCAAGAATGTTAACGATAATAACAGTATTCCCTTGCCGCTGTGTCCTCTCGATCATAAGAAGAGGGAGAATTCTTCCACGCCAATTGATTATGATGTGTTGGATGATGAAGGTGATATTAAAACCAAAACAAAGAGCTATGATGATAAATCAACTATTCTTGCCAAAATATACGCCCGTGAACAACGTATCGAAAAACATGTCGAAGACATTGCTCAATATATAAAATGTATAGAGCAAGATACTGAGGTAATAATTAAACGCCAACTTACTCTTGAATCTCCTTTAAAATCTGAATCCAGACAAAATGATTATTTGCCAAAATTGTTCTTTTTGATCAAAGACTTAGTAACAGGCAAATGTAGGCGGGAAAAGATACTTGCGATGTAAGGGGATAACGTAATGAGATAACTAAAGGGGGTTAAAATGTGAGTTTAGGTCAAGTTCGATAACTTAATTGAAAAGTGTTGCAGAGATTGTTCTAGGACTGGTGTTCGGTTTGAAATTATTGTTGTTTAAAAGTGTGACAATGTCCACATTTAAGAATGGGAGCAAAAACAACATATCAATCACGACCGTGTCCTTGTTAGCAATAGCTTAACTGTTTTGGCTATAATAAGCATGATTGTGGATACACTTCAATTTCTTAAATTCCTTACAATTATTCAATGTATAATCGCCGTTACAACTACAACCTTTGTTAATTTCACCCATATAGCTATTACGCCATTGACACCGTAATTTTTATACCTTGCAGATAACGGATGATTGGAAACTACTTGCCGTGGTGGTGGATCGGATATTACTTATTGTTCTCAGTTGTGTTTGTTTGGTTGGGACTTGTGTCATGTTCTTTTGAACTTAGGAAAAACACGATTGTTTATTGCATGGTATGGGTCAGCTCATCATGTACAGTATGTGACCTGAGAATAGCATTAACGACGAGTGGCTACGATATATATCATCTATTTTTAAGTCAGCTGAAGTGGCCTTTCGACGAATGGCGTACCCTGGTATCCGTGAGATCAAGGCCATCCTTGTGTACTTCACTTACAAATAGAACTAAAAATATGGATCTAAACCAAATAGCTGCATTAAAATGACTTACAATTATTGTATGAACAACATTACTTAACAAACTCTGGCCTTCTATTAACATCACTGTTTTTAATTGTTCTTCTACTAATATGTATAGAGTTAACAGTCGTCATCGGGATATTCTTGACATAATGACCTTAATGATAGAACACAGAGCTCAGTCCTCAATATTCTTACTTGAGGACTGAATTTTATCAATATTGTGATGTGTTAAACAACGGATATATAAAGACAATATATACTTAGTGAAGGCATTGGGTAATTTAATTGCCCGTGTCTGGGATGAATAAAGTTCTATTGAATTGAATTGAATTGAATTGAATTGAATATAAAACCAGTAAATACTGCACTGTGGGATATAAATTACAAATGATATGACCTCATATGTCTGGACATTTTTAACTGGTAGATGTGTGCTCATTATACACTTTGTTGGTGATTACCTACGTAAGGATGATAAATCATATTGTCATTTCACATAACATAATATCAATGTCTGAATTGTGTTTGTGACCCAGTCTTCCCATAGATGTATAGATCAGTTGATAATGTTATTATATCGTATGGTCGTTAGTCACCTTCTCTAAGATTTTTTCATAATTCTTTCGCCTTGACAGATTCTGACGTGTACTTTATAAAATTTTAACCTTTTTCTCTTGAATAATTCAATATACAGTAAACTCATCGCTGAAAGTAATGAATGCTTAGTTCTTCTTTCTGAAGATATATATTCGTAGGAATTTTTGAAACATGGATGTGAGTAACTTACATATATAATTATATACGAATGGTCATGTGTTATTTTTTCCTTTTGCCTTTTGCTCACCCTTAAACTGTTTGTAAAATAATAAATAATACTAAAAAGCAATCAATGGTCTAGTATGTGTGGTATAGTGAGATAACGAATGACGTTATACAATTATACAATGTAATCGATCAACATTACGTTGTAACATGTACATACTACATTGATTGCATTAACTCTACTGATACTCAGCAGTTTTCAAAATCAAAACAAGAACAACAACATCAAAATCATCGGCCAGGAAATACCCCCATATTCACGTAAGGTACATTGGTGTCGGGCATTAGCATAGTTGTGCATAGTGCAAATGTCACTTAGGGTGACACACTATAATAACATCAGTCGTGCATATCTCCGCTTGTTCAAAGTAAATTGTATTACAGTATTACACTGGACACATGTGTTGTGTGTGTGTGTGTGTGTGTGTGTGTGTGTGTGTTTAGATATCTATGTGAACACGTACTTAATTTTGCATTTGTTTCTGTATCTATATCATTACTGAATATATGGCAGCTGTTGAAAGACGTACATGTAGATCTCTGTGACTGTCATGATGCATCACTGTCTAATTATAACTATTGTGGTACCATCAAATACAATTATAGTTTTAAGTGGGTCGGGGTCGAATAAACGGTGTGTGTAGATTTGAAGTCTTCACAGGTAATCGGATAAACTAGAAGTTGTTCACCCTAAACAGACAGTACGTTCAAAGGAATTACATCTACATGTAATATGTCAGTCTCGTGGCAATTTACTTGATAAATCCCCTCCGAGATCTACATTAACAATCTTAGATAAACTAAAATATGAAAATATGAAAATGTGCCAGTTGAACGCATTCCGTCCAAGTTTCACAACACAGCCGATTCTGCTCATACAGACCCGACTTGACTTGTTTGTTTAGCACTTGGAAATAGCAAGCGCCCTCTTTAGTTTCAGATGCATGTTCTTTCTGACGTACGGTACGGGCATCATGCATACACTAGCGTTGTGATAACGTTAGATATTCTCTCTCCCCCTCTCTCTCTCTGCCTCTATGTCTCTATTTTTGTCTCTGTCTCTCTCTGTCTGTCTGTCTCTCTCTCTATCTATCTCTCTCTCGACATTCTTTGACGTTTCTAGCAGTGTAACAAATTCATATACAGCAATTATCAAACAATATTTGATATGAGAAAAATAGTTAATGTCACTCAAATGTAAATAATGTTTGCCTGTATCTACTCCCCCTCTCCTCTCAAGCTACCCCAACCCTATACTATGACCAATTGCAAAATCAAAGCAGACATTATATTGATTAGAAAATTAATTTGCCTGGAAAGCTAATGGAACCGCTTCGTGTCCAGGGGTCGGGGTTCTGCACAAACCTAGGACTAGATCTAGAAAACGAACCAGGGTAGATTGAAGAGTAAATTCTTCCGTATCGACATTATTTAAGCTATAAACCACCCCCTGGGAATGGTATACCAAGAGGTTTTGACCAGTGAACGAAATATATGCACGAGCGATAGCGAGTGCATATATTGAGTTCACTGGCCAAAACCGAGTGGTATACCATTCCCAGGGGGTGGTTTATCGCTATTATATTATACCAGTATATTGAAAATATCGGAAACAAGATAAGACGCAACATTTTTCTGGTTTCATTTGCGCCCCCATCCCTGCACGGACTACAACGTTCTAGACGAACATGTAGTGAACATCAAAATTTGGACGCGTGCCAACTGTGCATTATCGCTCATTTTAGACGCGCTAGGTCGATGTCTAGACGAATCAGATCTCTCGATTTGCGCCATCAATATACTGGTATAATATAATACACTATATATGTATGTGAGATGACAGTGTCACTGATTTACTGTCATAATTTCGCTACACTGACTCAAACAAATTGTTCTACGGTCAGGGGCAGTCGACTTTCGACCCAAAATTTGAATTATTAGATTACACTCACTTTAATAAAGCTTGCCACGAGTTGATATAACCTTGAAATGTCAATGGAGATCTAAATTGTATTACATAGTTTATATAAATGAAATATGTATACATTTGTAAAATTAACTACATAATTATTTCCAGTAATGATGTATTTTGTTAGGTAAAAGATCGTCGCCAGAAGGCATTACCTAGTTTTTACTATCGACGGTCTTTGTACTAATTTTACAGACATTTAGGAAACAGGCACGTGATCGAATTACGAAAAAAATAGGGCTGATAGACGTGGAAATATAACAGCTGGAAATAGCTGGAAATATAACTACTTTCATGACGTTGATCGTCCTATGCATCCGTTCATTAACACCAAAGATTTTCAGACAATTTCAAAACAAAAAGTAATACAATAATCTGATATTTTATCAATTAATAACACCATAGATAATATAGGTAGAGACTAAACAGATAAAAGGTACTTGTAAGCCCATCATTTTGAGTGGTGCATTATGATAAATACGGTAATCATTTCATTGATATTTTCATGTTATCAAACTGTCACAATGTTTGTAAACGAAATTAATCTAGTCTTGGTTACTCAAGCGATTGCAGGCGGCTTATCGTTCCGATCAGCCCATATGGAGTATCACAGCAACTACTGTAATAAATTAAACCGTCGGCGCTAAGTTTGTATTGGATTGTAAATTGGCTATTGACTGACAACACAATGCACAGTTGAGTCTGTTGCCAATTCAGCAACATTGTTTGTATTTTTATGAGTTGTAATCTATTTTTCATACTTTAACTTTCTCTATTCATTTTTCCCGAGTGTTTGTGGTCACCTAGGCGTGCAGTTGATTTGGGTAGTATTAACCACAAGTCACAGCCTAGAATTGTGCTAAGGGTAAACTTACGATTTCAACAGCAATGGTTCAGCCCCTCCATCATGAAATCTATCCTTTTGTGTGATTGACTTTGTGATTTTCATTAAATAGGGTAATTATGGTTATATCACAAAACTGCACTCTTCCCGTTTATTCTAATCTCAGACCTCAAACTATTTTCTATAGCGGTCACATATTCTAATCACGTGATAACGCTACTGACGTAATCTGGTACAGTTGGTAGATTTAAAAGCCAATAGGAATGTGCGCCAGTTTTCAGACCGATGCTACATTAAAATGAAATATTGAAGGCAAAATTCTAGGTTGTGAGTTGTTGATAATAGCCAAAAATCAACTACAAGCCGAAAGTCTAGTTTAGTGTTCAACTAAACGTGGATGTCATTTTCCAGTATTAGTAATTTATAGTACATCTCACTCGTTGTGCAGTTATATTTATAACAAATTGTACGGCTAGCTGATTAGGTCATGAATTCCATTTTCCAGACGCGTTAAAATGCAAGGGCTTCACTGAGGGTATGACCCTCTGTAAATGATAAACTGGGACAAACA
This sequence comes from Glandiceps talaboti, assembly GCF_964340395.1. Taxonomy (NCBI): domain Eukaryota; kingdom Metazoa; phylum Hemichordata; class Enteropneusta; family Spengelidae; genus Glandiceps; species Glandiceps talaboti. The sequence goes on along the minus strand of NC_135549.1, from coordinate 2,755,838 downwards.
TCCAATAATAATAAATTCTCGTATTAGGATACTTTTATCATGACTTTCATTATTTGCGGTTTCTTGTATGACCTCTTGAACATACAGTTATGTACCCTTGACCGACGACATGACCACCACAGAATTGAATGCATGGTCATGTACCCTAGACCGACGACAAGACCACCACATACTTGAATGCATGGTGATGTACCCTGGGCTGAAAGAAATGATCACCATAGAATTGAACACATATAGTGATGTACCCTGGGCTGAAAGAAATGATCACCATAGAATTGAACACACAGAGTGATGTACCCTGGGCTGAAAGAAATGACCACCATAGAATTGAACACATATAGTGATGTACCCTGGGCCGAAGGAAAGGATCACCATAGAATTTAACACATATAGTGATGTACCCTTGGCTGAAAGACATGATCACCATAGAATTTAACACATATAGTGATGTACCCGGGCTGAAAGAAATGATCACCATAGAATTGAACACATAGAGTGATGTACCCTGGGTTGAAAGAAATGATCACCATAGAATTTAACACATAGTGTGATGTACCCTGGGCCTAAAGAAATGATCACCATAGAATTGAACACATACAGTGATGTACCCTGGGCCGAAGGAAAGGATCACCATAGAATTGAACACATATAGTGATGTACCCTTGGCTGAAAGACATGATTACCATAGAATTGAACACATATAGTGCTGTACCCTGGGCTGAAAGAAATGATCACCATAGAATTGAACACATATAGTGATGTACCCTGGGCTCAAAGAAATAATCACCATAGAATTGAACACATATAGTGATGTACCCTGGGCTGAAAGAAATGATCACCATAGAATTGAACACATATAGTGATGTACCCTGGGCTGAAAGAAATAATCACCATAGAATTGAACACATATAGTGATGTACCCTGGGCTGAAAGAAATAATCACCATAGAATTGAACACATATAGTGATGTACCCTGGGCTGAAAGAAATAATCAACATAGAATTGAACACATATAGTGATGTACCCTGGGCTGAAAGAAATGATCACCATAGAATTGAACACATAGAGTGATGTACCCTGGGCTCAAAGAAATAATCACCATAGAATTGAACACATATAGTGATGTACCCTGGGCTCAAAGAAATAATCACCATAGAATTGAACACATATAGTGATGTACCCTGGGCTGAAAGAAATAATCAACATAGAATTGAACACATATAGTGATGTACCCTGGGCTGAAAGAAATAATCACCATAGAATTGAACACATATAGTGATGTACCCTGGGCTGAAAGAAATGATCAACATAGAATTGAACACATATAGTGATGTACCCTGGGCTGAAAGAAATGATCACCATAGAATTGAACACATATAGTGATGTACCCTGGGCCGAAAGAAATGATCAACATAGAATTGAACACATATAGTGATGTACCCTGGGCTGAAAGAAATGATCACCATAGAATTGAACACATATAGTGATGTACCCTGGGCTGAAAGAAATGATCAACATAGAATTGAACACATATAGTGATGTACCCTGGGCTGAAAGAAATGGTCAACATAGAATTGAACACATATAGTGCTGTACCCTGGGCTGAAAGAAATGATCACCATAGAATTGAACACATAGTGTGATGTACCCTGGGCTGAAAGAAATGATCACCATAGAATTGAACACATATAGTGATGTACCCTGGGCTCAAAGAAATGATCAACATAGAATTGAACACATATAGTGATGTACCCTGGGCTGAAAGAAATAATCAACATAGAATTGAACACATATAGTGATGTACCCTGGGCTGAAAGAAATGATCAACATAGAATTGAACACATATAGTGCTGTACCCTGGGCTGAAAGAAATGATCACCATAGAATTGAACACATAGTGTGATGTACCCTGGGCTGAAAGAAATAATCACCATAAAACTGAATATTAATGACTGTAAATAAAGAGAATGAGTAATGTTTGATATTACGAAGCTAAGTGAAGTCAGAATTATGGAGGAGACTGAGGCTAATGGGCTTAGAAAATAATTGTGTGTACAGCGCCATTTAATTTATGATCGCCCGTAGAAACTTATTGCTAGTACGTGCTGGAGATATTCGTACGGTCATTTCCAGCTTATACTGATTTCAATCGTTAAATATTTCTAGAAATACTTTGCTATGATATTTACTGTGATCAAATAAATTACCAACAAAACTCGCAATAGGGTTAAGATTCTATTTAGAATTATCTCTGTTATGAGATTAAGATTTTAATGTAGATGCAAACGATTGGTTAGTAAATGTAATACAGCTATAACCCACCACTTGAAATGACAGACTTTATTTGTAGATAACATAGTTTTGAAATTACTACTTAAAATATTCGATTATCCCTACTTTGGTTGATTGGACGGGTCATATTTGAGAAGTGGGGACTTGCCATTCCACGTATTTGTTAACTAGAAGATGAGAGTAATATGTCACTGTACTCAATTTTGATAATGGAAAACTGATGGGGAAAACGTGAGAAATTAATCCAACTTGAATTGACTATAATTGATGGATAGAATGATCGTTGCTGCACATGTACTTCACTTTGTGGTGTAATAAGATATAAATAGGACACATGTAGTAAAATCTATAACGATCTTTAATTTCTACACGAAATAAACCTATATACATCTTCTTTCAAATTCCCGTCAACTTTTCAGTACCACAACTTTCCCGCCAAAAATTATTGGATACCAGCAAATTCCTGGTGTATCACAACTTAATTTTAGTAGTCGTAGAAAACAAATTTGTCATTAAAATTGATTACCTAGATATATTGTTGATAGAGGGATGGAGCTAAGACATTTGATGGATGAGCAGTAGCAATGTATCGTTTGTTTCATTATAAGGACGCTCGAGGTCAAGAGCAGCTGGGCTTGGTAGAAGATGACCTTCAAGTTAAAAACAGTCATGACCTTCGTGATTCATAACTAAATTTCGTTCATAGCCTGCTGCGAGCAGTGTGATTTCCGTGTTTTCCTCGTATACATTAACAAGCTTTATTCTGTCAGGAAAACAAAATTAACGAGATCCAATATCTTGGTTATCTGAAATATCGAGAAGAGGATTTAGATGTACATCATTATCGCGTAACTAATCATCTATCCGGACCATCGTTGATGGAGATAGCTTTCTGGTTTCCTTGGTAACAGATTCGCTGCTTGCTTCCAGATCCTTTACTCAATGCTAACACTTGACAAGTTGGTGTCATTAGCAGAATGTATCACGAATATTGACTAAATGGGTCATGCGCATTTTAACGTTGCAAATATTGATGTGCGATGTAG
>NC_135549.1:2745000-2747500 GCF_964340395.1 Glandiceps talaboti | reverse complement strand
AACCAAATTTGACATATCACGTGATGCAAACACATAACTTAGTTGCGCTTGAACTTTCAACACTATTACGCTGTCGTTATATTTATTGACGGATAGCTCGGGTTGTTATATTAACACAGTGCACGGGTCAGTCCTAAGATATTCAATATGCATGATTTTTTATAACATGAGGAGACGATTTATTTGTCAATGATAACCGAGTTTGACAGACCTTTGAAATCAGTTCGAGGTGTTTATAAAATATGTCAAGAAAATAACTTTGTACTTTGTATCTTGGGAAATTACATGTAGAAACGTAAATTACGTATTCACTAGATCAATTAAAAATGGAAATCATATTTACATAAAATGACTTGTAAAAAGGAATAAAAATAACTTGTCATTTGCCTTAATTTTAATTACACAAGTAATACTATTCGTAGTTTCAAATAATCCGCCAGGCATCTTTTGGACTGTAAAGTCAAGCTTCATGTTTTTTTTGTAATTCTTATGACTAATCAATTTCAAATTGTAATGAGAACCAATAATTCGAGAATACTTATTGAAATAACGTGATGTGTTTCTAATTCCCCCCCCCCCCAGTACCCCACATTTACCCCCACATCTACACGAGTTTCTCCCAATTCTCTTACTGCTTTCCATCATTCAGTTATGTACACGTAGCATGTTGCATGTGGTGCGATTTTCGTATTGAATGAATCCACACACACACACCAAACCCAAACATATTTGGCCAGATCTAAGTTTTCAACTAACTACTGCGTAATCAGATACGTTCCCTGGAAACATGACCATATCATTCTGATTGCTGCACTAGCTAAAACACCCCATAACGCAATATGAATTTTCCGTCAATTTGTGACGTGATTCTGGAGGGATGCAATACGTAGTATAGTTCTTCAAACGATCGAACGTGATACCTTTTCCCGTCTTTATTTGTTGTAACGCCAACTATAGTGTAGCAGCATATTTACATCTGTGAGTGTTTTTAGAGTACATAATACCAGTCATATGTGGCATGAATTGTATTAGCATTGTGAGTTTGTGTGCTATCTGCAGCTAATTCAATTTCACACCACGTGACGACGCATTCATTGCTCGATTCTCTTCCATTCGTTCGCTATAACTTATTTATCTCTATTTCCACGTGGGAATATAGGTACACATTACACTCAGATACAGACAGACACTGAAACCTGTGTTGCATCTATAATGAGTCTTTTCTTTCTCTCTAGCGGAAAGTCAGTTTGAAATGACATGGCGTTGTCTGCAATTCCCACGGAAGAAGATGGAATGCTCTTGACGAGTCTTAGTCGATTTACGCATATTTATTAGGGCGGGAGAGTTTGATGTTGATCTTCATGTCGTGGTCAAATTTCCTGACCTGGTGTGTCGTCTGCGTACTTTCATCTACACCAATTTCCTGTGGTGTAGGTAGGTAGCCTACATAGTTGGATTTGGTGTACGAAACTTGAATACAAAGTGTGTTTGTATACTGTAGATTTTATTCACATGACACAACTATTGCTACATGTAGTTGGGCCTCTGTGGTATGACAACAGATTAAGGAAATTCACCAGAGGCTCAACACGAATGTAAAGTTTTATTTGTTACCCTAAGGAACACGATCTTCCTGGTTTACATTTATAGAAGTGTATACAAAGCAATTTATAGGACACATATCCGTGTGTCTGAAATACCCATTCGTTAACTATCTTTGAGAGAAAAGTATTTTTATAACATGACATTTGTCGTATCGAATCATAGTTTGCCGACAGACTAGGTGTGAGTTATGCTACTAGTAATCACAAGACATACTGTACTTTACTTGGTGGAAAGACAATCGTGTTTGTAATTTATCACATTACAATGTTCTGGTGGAAATATTTAGATATGCATTTACTAGGGTTCAGTCTTATACAGAAGCACATAGTTGGTAACTACTGGTATTAACATTGTGTATGTAAGAGTAAATTTATATTTACACAAAATTAATGTGAAGTGAAAACATAATACACACATTCAAAGTCTGGAATTTATGGTATGAATTGCGGGAAAAAAATGTTGTAGAACGAAGCATATCGTCTGTACATGTACAACTATTGTTACGATTTTAGGCTATAACCATATAGAGTGATACATATACTGAATGATGGTAAAGAACTGTCTATAAAATTGGAATGTTTGTTGAGCAAGGTAATGCATAATTGAATGAGTAGTATCGTAGCAGTTATATGGAAATTCTTATAATTTTTGAACGCATTTCGTAGTCAAAATACTCATTGAGTTGAAACACGCCATGATTCATAATGAAGGGGTTTATTAGTTTAGCGTCAACGATTTCATGGCAGACAATTTTGGATATCGGACATATTTAGATTTTTATTGGCATGATCGTCGACCATAGACGCTATATGCCGCCGTCAAAATTTTTGAATAAAAATGATGTACATATTTGTCATTTGATTAATTACAAGCATGGAAGCAGTTTATAGCATTA